>NC_063067.1:35202777-35366420 GCF_018812025.1 Megalobrama amblycephala | reverse complement strand
ATTACAGGCATATCCAGGTCATCTGTTCTTCTTCTTCTGCGCTTTTTCCTGTTGTGGTGGTTAGCAAACAGCATTGAATTACTGTGCACACCCCCTTCTGGATTGGAGTGTGGATCGCCTGTAACTGACTGTATTCGTCGTCTAAACTGCATGAACAGAACCGTGACTTCCGTACCGTACGTTTCGGGAAGAATACATGTACCCTTACACCCCTAGTTTATTTACGTTTGATTACTTTATTACATTTCTTTTGTAGGCCATACTTATTTATTTATTAGTTTATTTAACAGGGACAATGCAGTATAACATTGATACAATTTCAAGCAGCCGATGATCCACATACAGGCTTCTAGCCAAAAGGCTAATTTGCAGCCCCAGTCCCTGGTTAGACTTTTTTAACAACAGTAAAACAATGATCACACACAAAAAACTAAGCAAAAAGTAAAAAATATAACAATAATTAAAAAAAACTGTGTGTGACCATCAGTGTTCACAAACCTGCTTTTGTTGGAACCACTTTTTTAAATTTCTCTGTTTGCATTTTCAGTTCAGCTGGTAGGCTGCTCCAAAGCAGTGTAACTTGAACTGAAAATGTGTATTGTGCAAATTTAGTTTTTCTCTTTGGTACTGTGCAATTCTGATTAGTTGCACCTCTTGTAGTGATCTCCTTACTACTCAGTTTTGATATTAATTGGCATATAATTTCTGGAGCAAGATTATTTACACATTTAAAAACCATTTTAATTAGAGACATATTTATAAATTTTTCAAAACTAAACAAACTATATTTTTGTAAAATATTACTATGAAGCCATCTATTTGGTTTCTTGTCCAAAATTTTTAGTGTTTGATTATATAGAGATCTAACAGGTTTGATAGTCAGTTGAGAAACCTGACTCCAGACAGTCACACAATAAGATAAATGCGAGAAGACCATTGCATGCATTTAGAGATATATATGGTCTAATCATATAAAAACAATTCAAGTTTGTTCTGATTGTTCTACACAGTCTCTTTACTTGCACATCAAATTTCAAATGAGAATCTAAAATAACACCTAAATATATGGTTACATTCGTAACCTGAGAAGTTCCCTTTTGAAAGGGAACTTCAACTCTGTGCTTGATTGCGCTATGGGGAATGATATACACACGCCGCCATACTAGAGGAGAGTGCATGCCCAAAATGTCTGGATAAACGTCCAGCAGTTCCAGGGAAAAACCGGGAGCAACTTCTACAAGGCTGTCAGTGACAGCATTCCCTATGGCCAACAGCCCAAGCTGAGCCTAAAAGAGGCCTTCCGTGAAAGGCCTGCCAAGGCTGCTAAAGGCATCTGGGACCAACAACCCATAGAAAGTGGTCCCTTAAAGGGAATGTGGCCAGGAGACCAGAAGGAATCCCGGCCAGTCACTAGAGGGGACAAAATCACCCCCAACGCCACCAAGAAGGCCTTACTAATCTAGTGAAAGCCAAACATAGCCTGGCCACCCTTGTCTGATATACAGAATCTCCAAGTGCAAACTCCAAAAGAGGAGAGCAGGAAAGAGCGACTGCGAAAAGGCAGTAAGCAACTCAAACCCACACACAGAGATGGGAATCCCGGAGAGCGGAACTCAGCTGAGCGCTATAAACCCTCGTATTGACGGGAGTAAAACCACTCATCCTAGGATCTACTCAGCTTCTGATAAAAGCGCTGAGGAGGCTGTGCGCTAGAAAAACCCTGGTACAGGGGAGCACAAACCAGCCTGGGGCCAGTATGAACGGGAGACTTCACAGAAGTCTACAACCAATGACCAGCTTAGGGAGCTAAGCACAATTACACAGTCAACCCGAAGGGAAGTATGAAGCTCAACCTACCGGACAGACCATACTGCAGGCACATAGCCATGGAGGCCGAACAGAAGGGGCCTACAACATAACTAAAAGTTCTTACAATGAACTAATATCACAACATGAACCCAACACACATGGTATTCAGGATGGCCCATAAAGGCCATTCTGCTCAGCATGCTGAAAACCTAGCATGCTGAGCGCATGACCAACCAAGTAATTAGGTAGCTGTGAGTGCCCACGAAACAGCCCATCCAACACAATCCGACGACCAGTGTACTCGGTAAAAGCACCCTTCTACTCTTTAATCAAGAGGAATACAACGTACACCATCACGTGCTAAAGAAGGCCCCATGGGCCTATAACCTCAGCAGACACGTGGCATCAGCTCGTGGCAGTGTTATTGAGGTTCAGGCTAGACAGACTGACTACAAAGGGAGGTCATTAGCCAGCCCGAGTTCCGGCCAGCCAGCAACACAAGACCCTTTTTACTGTTACAGTAAAATAAAACTCAAAGGGAAAAAGCCAGCATGCTCCCAAAGGAGGCCCTTAAAGCCTACCCGTCGCACACGGCGTCAGCTAGCGGCCACTAAAGCAAAATAGTCAAGTCAAGTCAAGTCAAATTTATTTATATAGCGCTTTTTACAATTGGTAATTGTTTCAAAGCAGCTTTACATATTAGAAGCACAGAAAAAGAGAAGTGGTTAAAAATAAGCTGTACAAGCAAGCGTGGTAATATGTAACATATACAAGATGGTGCTACATTAAGCCAATGTCGGCTGACTCCCAGGGGTGGAAAAAAACCCCTAGGAGAAAAACCCAGCATGCTAACACTGGGAAAAAAGTCCTAGGAGGGAAAAAACCCCTTGGAAGATATATATAATATATGTAAATGGATATGGAGATCAAAATCTGAATTATACATTTTTATTATAGAGATTAAAAATAGATTATATATAAATATATGTAAGCGGATACGGAGATTAAAAATCTGAATTATAGATGCAGCCAGAACTGGATCTGTAGGCCCATTGTCTCCTGGGCTACGTTGTAGTCAGGTCCAGACACAGGTTCTCCATCTGATCTGGATACGGCCTGGATCCAGCACCCGGCAAACCTCAGGATAAGCAGAGAGACTGATATTAGCGTAGATGCCATTCTTATTCTGATGTACAGGTATATCTAGTGTTATAGGAAATGTTCTCGGTTCCGGCCGACCTAATTATTGTAGCGTAACAATCCTTTAACGGATTTGAAAAATGTTAATGTATTGATAATGTGTTATGTGTATGCAAGAGCAAAGAGATGTGTTTTTAGTCTAGATTTAAACTGACAGAGTGTGTCTGCTTCCCGAACAATGCTAGGAAGATTGTTCCAGAGTTTAGGTGCTAAATAGGAAAAGGATCTGCCGCCTTCAGTTGATTTTGATATTCTGGGTATTATCAACTGGCCTGAATTCTGAGATCGCAATAGACGTGAAGGACTATAATGCACCAAGAGCTCGCTTAGATACTGGGGAGCTAAACCATTTAGAGCTTTATAAGTAAGTAGCAAGATTTTAAAATCTATACGATGTTTAATAGGGAGCCAATGTAATGTTGACAGAACTGGGCTAATATGGTCATACTTTCTGGTTCTAGTAAGAACTCTAGCTGCCGCATTTTGGACCAACTGTAGTCTGTTTAAAAGCCGAGCAGAACAACCACCCAGTAGAGCGTTACAGTAATCTAGTCTTGAGGTCATGAATGCATGAACCAACTGTTCCGCATTTGTCATTGAGAGCATATGTCGTAATTTAGATATATTTTTTTAGATGGAAGAAGGCGGTTTTACAGATACTAGAAACATGACTTTCAAATGAAAGATTGGTATCAAAGAGCACACCCAGGTTCCTAACTGAGGACGAAGATTTAATGGAGCACCTGTCAAGTGTTAGAGAGTATTCAAGGTTTTTTCGTGAGGAAGTTTTTGGTCCAAAGATTAGGATATCAGTTTTTTCTGAGTTTAATAATAAGAAATTTCTTGTCATCCAGTTTTTAATGTCAGCTATGCATTCTGTTAGTTTTGTGAATTTGTAGGTTTCGTCAGGGCGCGAGGAAATATAGAGCTGAGTATCGTCAGCGTAGCAGTGAAAACTAACACCATGCTTCCTAATTATCTGTCCTAAGGGCAGCATGTACAGAGTGAAAAGCAACGGTCCTAGTACTGAGCCTTGTGGTACTCCGTATTGAACTTGTGATCGATACGACATCTCTTCATTAACTACTACAGACTGATAACGGTCAGATAAGTAAGATTTGAAGCATGCCAAAGCAATTCCACTAATGCCAATATAGTTTTCAAGTCTTTTTAAAAGAATGTTGTGATCGATAGTGTGAAAGCAGCACTGAGATCTAATAACACTAATAGAGAAATACAGCCACGATCGGATGATAAGAGTAGATCGTTTGTAACTCTAACGAGAGCAGTCTCAGTACTATGGTATGGTCTAAATCCTGACTGGAAATCCTCACAGATTCCATTTCTTTCTAAAAAGGAGCACAGTTGTGTTGAAACTGCCTTTTCTAGTATCTTTGACAGAAAAGGTAGATTCGAGATTGGCCTGTAATTTACTAAATCTCTCGGATCTAGTTGAGGTTTTTTAATAAGAGGTTTAATAATAGCCTGCTTAAAAGTTTTTGGCACGTATCCTAGTGTTAAAGATGAATTAATTATATCAAGAAGTGGACCTACGACCTCTGGAAGCATTTCTTTCAGTAGTTTAGTCGGCATTGGGTCTAACATACATGTTGTTGATTTTGATGATTTGATAAGTTTAGATAATTCTTCCTCTCCTATAGCGGCGAATGATTCTATTTTTACCTCAGCGACACTACAGTGCACTGTCTGAAGCGAAACTGTAGACGGTTGCATGTTTATAATTTTCTCTCTAATATTGTCAATCTTACAAGTAAAGAAGTTCATAAAGTCATTACTGCTGTGCTCTTTGGAAACGTCAGCAGTTGAATCTCTGTTTCTAGTTAATTTAGCCACTGTGTCAAATAAATAACTAGGATTATGTTTGTTTTCTATTAAGAGATTTGAAAAATAAGTAGATCTAGCATTTCTTATAGCCGTTCTGTACTCAATCATTTTTTCTTTCCACGAAAGGCGAAAAACTTCTAGTTTTGTTTTCTTCCAACTACGTTCAGCTTTTCTCACAGCTCGTTTTAGATAGAACCGAGTAACAGACAGAGTAGCTATTTAGCTCGACTAGAGCTAAAGGAAACCAAGCTCAAGGAAGCAAATGCATAAAACCAGACAAACAGTTGGTTTTAATACAAGAGCTCACCTCAAGAGGCAAACCACTCCAGAGATGTACTCAGTAAAAGCACCTTTCACTCTCTAAGCGAGAGGAGTACGAAGCCAAACTCCAGCGTGATACCTAGGAGGCCTATGGAAGCCTACAACTCGTAAACATGCGGTGTCAGCCAGTGGCAATCACGACTCATCCATGGTGAAGAGTCACATAGAAGCTCACACAAAGCTGTGCCAACACGCAGACTGAAAGGAGGCCCTAATGGGGCCTACAACCTCCATGAACACATGGCATCAACCAGTGGCAGCTTAATGACTAAAGCCAGCCAGCAGGCCAAATACTCGGAAAACCCCCGTTAGGAGAAGTACAAACTACGCCACAGAACTCAACGAGAGGCCTGACAGGGCCTAAAACACGGAGGTGGGTGTGGCTGATGGCGGTGTGAGTCATAAGGCACGACTCAACGATGGAATGAATCTAGATACAACCAACCCAACTGGGCCAACACAGAAGCTATAAAGGAAGCCTGGTAAAGCTTACTACTTTTAGCACCAGGTGGCGCCAGCCAGTGGTCATAAACAGAACCCGAGCTCAAAAAGGGACCAGCACTGAACCCTAAAGTTTACTGAGGGTAACTAGCTTACACAATCTGAGCCTAGGTGAACACATTCCAACAGGCAAAGTATAGTATGCAAACATGGTCTAAGGAAGGCCTTGAAAGGCCTGTTACCTCAAAAACCACATGAGCATAAGCCTGAGGCAATGCTAAAGGAAACCAAGCTCAAGGAAGCAAGTGCATAAAACCAGACAAACAGTTGGTTTTAATATAGGAGCTCACCCCAAGAAGCAGGCCACTCAGAAGTGTACTCAGTAAAAGCACCTTTTACTCTCTAAGCGAGAGGAGTACAAAGCCAAACTCCAGCGTGATACCTAGGAGGCCTGTGAAAGCTTACAACTCGTAAAAACACGCGGCGTCAGCTAGTGGCACGACTCATCCATGGTGATGAGTCACACAGAAACCCACACAAAGCTGTGCCAACATGCAGACTGAAAAGAGGCCCTGATGGGGGCCTACAACTTCCATGAACACACGGCATCAACCAGTGGTAGCTTCAGCCAAAGGACAAAGGAGGCCTGGCAAGGCCTGCTACTTCTAGCACCATGTGGCGCCAGCCCGTGGTCATAACAGGGCCCAAGCTCAAAGGGGACCAGCTCTAGACCCTACACGATAACTGTGGGTAACTAGGTACACAACCTGAGCTTAAGCCTACACATTCCAACAGGCAATGTACCCAGTAACAAATAAATATGCTATCACAGTCTAAGGAAGGCCTACAAGGCCTATCACCTCAAACAACGTGAGCATAAGCCTGAGGCAGTGCTAAAATATGTGAGCAAACTCGTGACCGTAAACCAACAGCGCCCAAAAAACAAGCTGTATTAAGAAAGAGGCTACAATAAAGAGCCAACAATCTAACAGCAAATGCAAAACAGTTGCTGTGGTCATGATCAACTGGGAGCTAACAGAGATCATACTATTCTAACCAGAATAAGACTCTCTACACTCAACCTGAGTGTGCAATCCAACAGGTGATGCACTCAGTGAAACACAAACCCTAACCGGGGAGTACAACAAAACACCACGTTCATAGATAGAGGCTAATCACAGCCTGCTATCACAGAAACAGGCGTTAACCTGTGGCAGCACTAGAGTAAGCTCACATATGTATGTAGGGCTAAAGCTTAGAACCCCAAAGCAAACGCAAATGCTTTGTAATACATGCCATCCAAACAGGATAAATGTTTCACAGAACAGATCTGAAATCTGTAATGAACCCTAGAGAACAAAAACTAAAATATTTAGCATCGTAATCTCAAACTTGAATATAATTCAAGGGGCTCATGTGAAGACATTATAAGCATGACAAAGTTCTAAAAAGTGGGGCCTAGCAGCACTGCATAACTCATCTTCTCGAAGATAAGGGCCTACCACCTGGGAAAAACAGCACCAGGAAGGCTAATAACAGCCTATAACCTTAGCTGTTAACCTCAGCCATAGCACCTACATTTTCACATCGAAGGGGCATACAGCCCGCAAACCCTCAGGAGGAGGCCAGAACTAGGAACTATACAACCTCACAGGGATAGTAATAATAAGGGTGATGTAACAAACACCTAAACCTAGCTCTAGCCTAGCCGCTAGCTAAGGCCTACTGGGCCAAGCAATGTATTGTCAATGAAATTCACTGTCATGAACTTGTGCTAAAATGATTGTTGGTACATGTATGTAGGCAGTGGTACGGTGGATTTCGAAGAGTTTTTAGTCATGATGGTGAGATGCATGAAAGATGACAGCAAAGGAAAGTCGGAGGAAGAACTGGCAGAACTCTTCCGTATGTTTGATAAGTATGTGTCCTTAAACTGAATTAAGAGAATTGACCTGTGATGGGTTTAGTGGTTTCTGATAGTTTTTGATTGTATCTGGACAGGAATGCAGATGGGTACATTGATCTTGATGAACTGAAGCTGATGCTGGAAGCTACAGGTGAAGCAATCACTGAAGATGACATTGAGGAACTGATGAGGGACGGAGACAAAAACAATGATGGAAAAATTGATTATGATGGTAAGCATGTGTTATTGTTGTGTTAAGTTCACTTAACCCCCCTCACCTATGATTCTGATGGAATAGACGTGTCAGTAGAGTGTCAGCTGATTTATCTAATAGATCTGTTTCTGGCTCTATACAACATAACACTGATTACTGTAGTGATTGGTACTCATGTCATTGCTGACATTGTGATTTTTGCATCACATGTCACTTAAGGTGTGGTTTTTAGTTACATCAGATGACCACTTCCACTTTCTCTTAGTTCGGGGCACCAGCCAAGGTCTTTTACCTTGGCAGTATGAGAAGACTTCCATCAGGGGGCTGTTCAATTATTTAAAATCAATGTAAACTGAAGGGAATTGGTCAGCTGCTTTATCTGAAGATTGGTGAGATCATTAACTTGTAAAGCCTCTTAGACCTTGTATTATCCGCACAAGGAAGACACAAGTGTAATAAAATAAATAAATTTTATTAACAAAAGATAAACAAGAATAACTAACACAACTGCTAAATGAATACCATGTGTGATATAAAGTGCATGATTAAGTTGAGTGTGGCTTTGGAAGAGTTACATTATCTTATGGAAAGATAAACTGTTGTTTCTCTGAAACTAATAAGTGGGATCAACCTTATTATGCATCAAACATTAAAAACAAACAAACAAACAAACAAACAAAAAAACGCTGATGGGGAAAGAGTTAAAATTGTTCATTTTGATCAAAGAAAGTCAGCGATGGTGTCAGGAGGCAGTGTCCATGCTGTGATGTTTTGGGAAAAATGGGAGATTGCTTTAAACGTGATGCAAATCTATCCTTATTCATCTCCACTATCCTTATATTGCAGAGTTCTTGGAGTTCATGAAAGGGGTGGAATAAATGATGAAGGAATGTCTTCCTGGTGTTTCTCCCTGGATTGTCACAAGAAAGCATAGTATATATTCAAGCTAGATGAGAGAGGAGAATTTGTCAGTCTACGATGTATCTATTAATATGACTATAATTTTCAGGACAATATTTTAAGAAGCTTCATTTATTGTACACACTTGAAAACATATTTTGAAGTCAAGGCCAAGTTGTGTAGATTTAAGACTTTCCTTGGGTTTAATTTGTCTACTAATTCATTCTTTTACTGAAAACATTTTATCTTCACATTTATTTAGTAAATCAGTTTATGATTAGATATACATTGATCAGACTTGGAATCTGAGCCTAAATGTTTGCGTGACTAAAGGCTAATTTCAAATATTAAAAAGGTGCTCAAAGTGTGTCTGACATTCTGCTCTATTCCTCAAATTATTTCTCAAATTTAATTACATTCTACTACAGTCTGTTTTATGCTGGGAAAGAAATAACTATCCTAAAAGGAATTCCCATAATCCACATCTTTCAATATTTTTTTGTAAAACTGAGTTTACATTTGACAGTGTATTGTTTTCAAGCCTATCTGTCAAATTAACAAAATGCTACTTGTCTGCTTGTTCATGAAAATAGAATAAAGCTTTTGAGAATTTTGGCTTGTTTTATTCCTTGAGTCATGCATTAAAACATAACATGGATGCCCGGTTTCACAGACAAGGCTTAAAATGTCTTAAAATGTCACTGCCATTGTTTCCGCCGTGGAATACAACCAATTAAAAGATAATTGTGACTTTTTATCTCACAATTTTGACTTTTTTTCTTACAATTGCAAGTTTACATCTCACAATTCTGATTTTTTCTCAGAATTGTGACATAAAAACGTCTCAGGTTACGTATGTAACCATGGTTCCCTGAGAACAGGGAACGAGACTCTGCGCTGACTGTGCTAGGGGAACGTCCTCCGTGACCCGTGCTCGAAATGCCAAAAATCACCACACTCCAATCCTATTGGCCGGCGACAGCCTATCACGTCAAACGGCGCGAACCGTGACGTATAAAGGGAGCGCCTGGGGAAACAGCCGACATCTTTTTGTCTTTGAGCGACTGTAGCAGGCATCCCACAGCATGGTAAGAAAGCGCAGAGTCTCATTCCCTGTTCTCAGGGAACCATGGTTACATGCGTAACCTGAGACGTTCCCTTTCGAAAGGGAACTTCTACTCTGCGCTGACTGCGCTAGGGGAACGATATACCCACGCCGCTATGCTAGAGGAGAATGCCAGTCCAAATGTCTGGACACACATCCGGCAGTTCCAGGGAAAAACCGGGGGCAGAACTCCAAGGCTGTCAGTGACAGCATTCCCTACGGCCAACAGCCCAAGCTGAGCCTAAAAGAGGCCATCCGAAAAAAGCCTACCAAGGCTGCTCGAGCATCTGGAACCAACACCCCGAGAGGGGGTGGTCCCTTTAAGGGAATGTGGCCAAGGAACCAAAGGAACCTCGGCCAGTCACTCGGGGGGAAAAACCATCCCGCTGCCACCAAGGAGGCCTAGCCAGATCCAGCGAAGCTAAATCTGGCCAAGCCAACCTTGTCTGATATACAGAATCTCCAAGTGCAAACTCCAAAGAAGAGAGCAGGAAAGAGCAACTGCAAAAGGCAGTAAGCAACTCAAACCCACACGCAGAGACGGGCATCCTGGAGAGCGGAACTCAGCTAAACCCTATGGACCCTCGTATGAGGGGAGTACAACCACTCATCCAAGGATCTACTCAGCCGTTAACAAGGTGCTGAGGAGGCTGTGCGCTAAAGACCCCTGACCCAGGGGAGCACAAACCAGCCTGGGGGCCGGTCTAACGGGAGACTTCATAGAAGTCTACAACCAAACCAGCTTAGGGAGCTAAGCACAATTACGCAGTTAACCCCGAAGGGAAGTACAAAGCTCAACCTAACAGACAGACCGTAAAGTGGGCACATAGTCATGGAGGCCGGGAAAAGGGCCTGCAACATAACCAGAGAACTGAATGCAGACGGCGGTAGCCCAGGATGGCCTGTAGGGCCACACCCTATTGCATATCAAGGTGGAGCAAACACCAAGACATAACAGCTGCAAGTGCCCACGAGACAGCCCGTCCAACACAAACCAACGAGCAATGCACTCGGTGAAGTACCTTTCTACTCTTTAAGCAAGAAGAGTACAACATACGCCATCATGCGCTAAGGAAAGGCCCCCATGGGCCTATAATCCCAGCAGGCACGTGGCATCAGCTCGTGGCAGTGTTATCAGGGTTCAGGCTAAACAGACCGACTACACAGGAAGTCATAGTCAACCCGAGACCCGGCCAGCCAGCGAAACCATCCCTTTTGCTGTCGAAGGTCAGCACGCTCCACAGGAGGCCTTTACGGCCTACCCGTCACACGCAACATCAGCCAGCGGCCACTAAAGTTCTAGGAGCAAAAATAGAACCCGTTAATTAGACGGAAAATATTTTAGCTCGACTAGAGCTAAAGGGAATAAACGCACAAAATACTCAGTAAAAACATCTTTTACTCTCAGCGAGAGGAGTACCAAGCTAAACTCCGACATGCTAGCAAAGGAAGGCCTGAAACGGCCTGTAACCTTAAAAATGCACGGCGATAGCTAGTGCGTTAATACAACACCCAAGGGGGATGAGACATACAGAAACCCATACAAGCAGTGCCAACATGCTAGATAAAACATGAAAGGAGGCCCCAACGGGGCCAACAACTTCCATAAACACCTGGCAACAACAGAGTGACGTATGACTCATCATGGAATGATGCCCGTACATGACCAGCATAGCTGGGCCAACAGGAAGCTATAAAAGAGGCCTGGAGAGGCCTGCTATTTAAAGAACCATGTGGCACTAGCCCGTGGTCATGACAGGGCCCTAGCTACAAGGAAGGGCCAGTATAACCTAAAATGACAAATTTAAGGGAACTAGCTACACAACCTGAGCCTAGGCATACACATTCCAGCAGACAATGTTAATCATGCTAAACAGCGTGAGCGTAACCAGCATCGTAGACCAACAGCGCTGTATCAAACAAGCTGCATACAGAGGGGCTAAAAACAAATAGCCAACAATCAAACAGCAATGAACCCCAGATGCTGTGGTGCAAATGACCGGGAGAGGTCGGGTAAACAAAATTCCCTACACTCATCCTGAGTGTGCGATCCAACAGGTGATGCACTCAGTGAAACACAAACCCTAACCGGGGAGTACAACAACAACACCGTATTCATATATAGAGGCCGGATAAAGCCTGCTATCATAGAGAACAGGTGTAACCTGTGGCAGCACAAGCACGCTCACATAACACGCCTGCATAAACATATGAAGGGGAAATATGGGCAGAAAACGGCCAGCAACTTCCTCAGAAGGAGGCCAGAACTAGGAACTATACAACCGCAGGGGGATAGTCATAACAGGGGGATGTAAACAAACACACACCTAACCTAGTTCTAGCCTAGCCGCTAGCTAAGGACTGTATGTAGACCAAGCTACACTCGGGCTACAAATTCCCAAACACACGGAGAAAGCAGCGCGAGCAACAGCATTAGGTGGCCGAAAAACCGGCCAACACATAACTGACGATAGCGAAAGCTAGTTCTAGCTATACACAGTATCAGCCGAGGAACTACACCAACGTTAAACAACAAAGCGGCCATAAAGAGCCTGCCTGTAACAGTCAGCCTAACATACAGTTATTTGCCCAAATAACCCCTTAAAACATGAACAGATGACAACTATATGCACGGGAAGCTATACAGGAAAAGCAAGGTCTATATTGAGAATGAAAAATGGACCTGGCTTACCTCCTGCGGCTCGTAGAACGCAGATTCCTCCCCGATTCGTCACACGGAGGGGAAAATCCAAAGTCCCATAAGCCCAAAAGCACTTTCACTATCAAGCCAGACGGCGGGCCGTCAGGAATATATTCATCATAGGCCCGCAACATCAGCCCGACTGTAAAGCCCGCAGCATATAGATGTCACAAACGCTACCGGGAGGCGAAGGAAGAGCGAGGGCAAGAAAAAGCCCTCGCGAGAGAGGGGATCGATTACTGGCGCTGCTGGCGCCGCTCCTCGATCACCTCCCTCAGGTGTTGCTTCTTCCTTCTAGCGTCTCGCCGTCCCTGTGACTTACTCCGAGGAGGAGGAGGCGCACGAGCAGCGACACTTTCCCTCTGAGCCTGCCTCTGAGCCTCGGCTCGAGACGGCCCGGGATCTCCCGGCTGTCTGGGCCCAGAGCTGGATCTGAGCGGGATGCTGGATCTGAGCGGGATGCAAGATCTAGCGCGTCTTCGCCTCCCTGATCAAGATCCGTAAGCAGATCAGGCTGGTACACCAGAAGCACCGTCATAGTGTGCAACGCCGCACCAGCCTGACCTGCAGCGGCGTAAGCCCTGCCATTCAAACGTGACGTCACCTTCAACGCTTTGGATGGCAGGGCCCTCGCCGGAGTTGCTGGGCCATGGGTAGAGAGAAAACGATCGTCTAACCTGCTGCGAGCGGGTTCCCTCCTCACGCACTCCCAGGGCAGCTGCAGTCTGCTCGAGGCGCGTTCCATAACCTCCAGCAACTCAGAAAAACGCCGCGCAGGGAGGCCAAGCGGGAGCCGTGGGCTCGCCCGCTTCTCCCACCTCGGCCATCTTCTGCTCTCCGGGGCTTTGGACCAAGAGAGCACTCGCTCCTGGGTCCGAGGATGTTAAAGATAAACATCGTCGTCATCCGCCAGAAGCGCGTCCTCGTCAGTCGCTTCAGCTTGAGAAAGACAGACACCCCTCTCAAATCCTTCAGCGAGTTCCACCTGCGAGCCCCATGATTTCAATCGCCGCTGAGCCTCAGCACGAGCGGGGCCGGAACCACCAGGCAGCGGTGGTGGCACTTCTCCCCTCGAGAAGAGGGCCAAACGAGAACGGAGCGTTTTCATAGAAAAACGCTCACAGTTAGCACAGGCAGCACCCTCGAGTACTGACCGTGCGTGCTCCTCGCCCAGACAGAAAACGCACAAGTTGTGTGTGTCCTCCGGTGTCAGAAAACCTGGGACAAGGATCAGCACACTTCCTCAACGATTTAGCAGACATATTTTCTTTTGGCAGAGTGAAAAAGGCACGAGCAAAAGCAGTCGCAAAAAGACAAAAGGATGTCGGCTGTTTCCCCAGGCGCTCCCTTTATATGTCACGGTTCGCGCCGTTTGACGTGATAGGCTGTCGCCGGCCAATAGGATTGGAGTGTGGTGATTTTTGGCATTTCGAGCACGGGTCACGGAGGACGTTCCCCTAGCGCAGTCAGCGCAGAGTAGAAGTTCCCTTTCGAAAGGGAACTAACAAACTTTTAGATTAAAATATCCACTAGTACAATGTTATATATTTTGTTGATGTGAGTAGTGATATTATGCACCTAGTGTCAAAAATGATGATGATTTGATTGATGACTTGACAGGTGTGACCTTTTGCCCTTCCGTTTCCGGACTGTGTTTATGACAGGAAGTGTGACCTTTTGCCCTTCCGTTTCCGGACTGTGTTTATGACAGGAAGTGTGACCTTTTGTCCTTCCGTTTCCGGACTGTGTTTATGACAGGATGTGACCTTATGCCCTTCCGTTTCCGGACTGTGTTTATGACAGGAAGTGTGACCATCTGTTTCTGGATTGTGTTTATGAGTGTCATATGTTTTTATGTTCAGGAAGTGGAATGGTGTTGGGGGTGTTTATACAGGTGTGGTGGGCAATCTGACGATTGCATTGGATGTGAAATAGTGTGGGAATGTTTATAGCAGGCGGTGGGAATTTGATGATTGAACGTTTGAACTCTGACACGACGATGTCTGCATTCCGGCGCATGTCTGTAAATGAAACAATACAAACAAGATTAATAAATTAGAAGCGCTGTTGTTTCTATGAAACAGTATTAAAGAAAGCATATGAAATAGTGTTTATATGAAATAAGATGAAATAAACTGAAATTATTATTATTATTATTATTATTGAACCTTTATTTAACCAGGAAATAAAACTCTTGAGATTTAAAATCTCTTTTACAAGAGGGCCAAGAGGCAGTACATTTAGTTGAACATATAGCAAATACAATAATTTACAGAAATACATAAAATGCACTCAAAAACAATTACAATCAAATGACTCAGAAACTAGATCCTTTAAAATACCCTTAAAATCATTTAGTGATACCATCTCTTTTAAATGTAAAATAAATAGAAATTATTTGAAAAAATATATGTATTTTGAAAGCTTTAAGAAGTTTGTTTTCCAGCTTAATAAAGTACTGATGTTAAATAATGCAGTTGAAATATCTATTTTATGAATTAAGATAAAATAATATTTTTGATGCTTTAAGAGATTTTAACTTTTAGAAAAGTATGATGATAAATGAAACATATAAAAAGGGTTTATATGAAACAGTATTGAAGCATATGAAATAGCGTTTATATGAAATAAGATGAAATAAACTGAAATGATTATTATTAAACCTTTATTTAACCAAGATATAGAACTCTTGAGATTTAAAATCTCTTTTACAAGAGGGCCAAGAGGCAGTACATTTAGTTGAACATATAGCAAATACAATAATTTACAGAAATACATAAAATGCACTCAAAAACAATTACAATCAAATGACTCAGAAACTAGATCCTTTAAAATACCCTTAAAATCATTTAGTGATACCATCTCTTTTAAATGTAAAATAAATAGAAATTATTTGAAAAAATATATGTATTTTGAAAGCTTTAAGAAGTTTGTTTTCCAGCTTAATAAAGTACTGATGTTAAATAATGAAGTTGAAATATCAATTTTATGAATTAAGATAAAATAATATTTTTGATGTTTTAAGAGATTTTTAACTTTTTATGAAAAGTATGATGATAAATGAAACATATAAAAAGGGTTTATATGAAACAGTATTAAAGCATATGAAATAGCGTTTATATGAAATAAGATGAAATATACTGAAATTATTATTATTAAACCTTTATTAAACCAGGATATAGAACTCTTGAGATTTAAAATCTCTTTTACAAGAGGGCCAAGAGGCAGTACATTTAGTTGAACATATAGCAAATACAATAATTTACAGAAATACATAAAATGCGCTCAAAAACAATTACAATCAAATGACTCAGAAACTTAATCGGTTACTAAACGTAACCTCGGTTCCCTGAGATACGGAACGAGTACTGCGTATGGGGGAAAAGTCTCCCTTTTTCCCCGCTACTGAAGCCTTTTCAATAACGCAGTGCAGCTGCATCGTCATTGGTTCACTCATTGCAAGTCGTTGAACCAATGACGGCGCGGCTTTACTGCGCAGCCTATGGCGACAAAGTGCGCGAACTTTCCCGCCGAAATGGGCGACTGGACTTGACCGGACACCGCGAGGGGACCGAGTGTCAAGTGAGAAGGCCGAAGCCGCCGTAACCCTTGTGCACTACGAGGGAGAGACTCCCAGGTTTTGCGTAAAACGCAGAACTATGATGGCCGCGTAATTACGCCGAGAGGACCCGAGCCTGTAAGGTCGGAATGTCCAACTGATAAAATCTGGCAAAAGTGGACGGCGAGGACCAGCCGGCCGCCTCACAAATGTCTTTAATGGAAATTCCACTGGACCAGGCCCAAGATGAGGCCATACCCCTAGTGGAGTGGGCTCTTACTCCTATGGGGCAAGGGGTCCCCACCGAGGAATAGCAGAGCGTGATAGCGTCGACAATCCAATGTGAAAGACGTTGCTTTGAGACCGGAAACCCTTTGGTGCGGCTGCCAAAGCAAACAAAGAGCTGATCAGACTGCCAGAAGGATTGTGATCGCTCAATGTAAATGCGCAGTGCCCTGACAGGGCAAAGTAATTCTTGCTCCCGATCGCCCGGCATAGGGGGAAACGCAGAGAGCGAAATGATCTGCGATCTGAAAGGTGTAGAAAGCACCTTGGGAATGTAGCCCACCTTAGGTTTCAGCACGACTCTAGAGTCGTCTGGCCCGAACTCGAGGCATGCAGGGCTAACAGAAAGGGCCTGCAAATCGCCAACACGCTTGATCGACGCCAGTGCAAGAAGCAGGGCGGTTTTAAGCGTCAGGGGCCTAAGGTCTGCTTGGCGCAGTGGCTCAAAGGGCGGGCCCTTTAGAGCTCTGAGGACCAAATGGAGATCCCAGGAAGGAACCGTAGGGGTCCGTAGTGGATGCAACCGCCTGGAACCCCTTAGAAACCTAACAACGAGGTTGTTCCGACCTACAGACTGCCCAGCAATAGGAGCGTGAAACGCTGCGATGGCTGCTACATACACTTTGAGCGTGGAGGGGGCTCGCCCCGCTTCCAGGCGCTCCTGGAGGAAGGACAGTATATTGGCTACATCGCATTCCTCAGGGTCTATGCTGCGTGTGGAACACCAGCTAACAAAGACCGCCCATTTCTGAGCATAGAAGCGTCTAGTGGACGGGGCTCTAGCATGTGAAATGGTTTTAGCACGTTCTCGGGGAGGCCAGAAGGCTCCCGTCGAGAGACCACAGGTGCAGAGCCCACAGCTCCGGCCGTGGGTGCCAGATTGTTCCGTTCGCCTGAGAGAGGAGGTCCCGTCTCAGAGGAATCGGCCAGGGGGCTTTCGTGGAAATCCTGAATAGCTCCGAGGTCCAAACTTGGCACCTCCAGAGCGGGGCCACTAACAGAACTCTGTGTCTGTCTTCCCTGACACGCCTGATCACCTGGGGGATCAGAGCGACCGGGGAAAAGCGTAGAGAAGGGTGTTGGGCCAGGAGTGGGCCAGCGCATCTTCCTTCTTCGAAAAAATAAATTGGGCAATGAGAGCTGTCTTGAGAGGCGAAGAGGTCTACCTCTGCCTTCCCGAATAACTCCCAAATGGTGTGAACTATCTGGGGATGGAGCGTCCACCCGTCTGAGGGGACGTTGCTCCGGGACAGCATGTCTGCTCCCAGGTTGTTCTTTCCGGGAATGTGGGTCGCTCTGAGCGACCGAACCCGTGAAGAAGCCCATTCTAGCAGTCGTTTCGCCAGGGCGCATAGGCGGCTGGACAAAAGACCTCCTTGGCGGTTGATATATGACACCACTGTCATGCTGTCCGATTGGACTAAGACGTGGCGATCCGTCAAATGAGCCTGAAAGGCCTGTAGGGCTCGAATCACTGCCAGCATCTCGAGGCAGTTGATGTGCAGATGGCTTTCCTCGTGGGACCACGACCCGAAGGCCGGACTGCCCTCGCACAGAGCGCCCCAACCCAGGTTGGACGCATCCGTGGATAGCACCGTCCTCCGTGACACTGCCTGTAGGGGTACTCCAAGACTGAACCAAGAGGGTTCGTCCAGGGCCTCAGGGCTGCTACGCAGGCCTGATTGACCTTGAGGCGCAAGCGGCCGTGCCGCCATGCGTGAGGAGGGACCCGAAATTTCAGCCAGTACTGAAGAGGCCGCATTCGTAGCAGGCCTAGCTGCAGCACCGGGGAGGCAGAAGCCATCAGCCCTAGCAACCTCTGGAACAGCTTCAGAGGGAGGTAAGCTTTGTTCTTGACGGAGGCCGCGAGCTGCTGAATGGTCAGAGCGCGCTCTGACGAGACTACTGCCGTCATACTGACAGAGTCGAGAACTGCACCCAGGAACGAGATACGTTGAGTGGGAAGCAGCGAGCTCTTGGCTAAATTGACCCTGAGACCCAGACACTGCAGGTGGCTGAGAAGCACGGATCTGTGGTGCTCCAACTCCGACCGCGAGCTGGCTAGGATGAGCCAGTGGTCGAGATAGTTCAGAACGCGTATACCCATCTGTCTGAGAGGGCAGAGCGCAGCGTTCATGCACTTTGTGAAAGTGCGAGGAGCTAGGGACAACCCGAAGGGAAGGACCGTATACTGGTAAGCCACACCTTCGAACACGAATCTCAAAATCGCCTGTGCTTGGGGGCTATCTGGATATGAAAGTAAGCATCTTGCAGGTCCAGCGAGCAGAACCAGTCCCCGTGACATACTTGTGCGAGGATCTGTTTCAGCGTTAGCACTTTGAACTTTCGCTTCATGAGGGAAAGGTTCAGAAGTCTGAGGTCCAGAATTGGTCTGAGACCGCCGTCTTTCTTTGGAACCAGGAAGTAACGGCTGTAGAAGCCCGACTCGCTCTGCGAAGGGGGCACTAATTCTATAGCGCCTTTTCTCAGAAGAGTTAAAACCTCGGCCCGGAGGACATGAGCGTCGTCCGGTTGTACCGTAGTTTGAATCACCCCGCCAAAGCGCGGGGGCCTTCTGGCAAACTGGAGCGAGTAGCCTAGGCTTATGGTTCTCAGAATCCAACTTGATACACCGGGGATGGCTCGCCAAGCCTCGACCCGGGCAGCAAGGGGTAGAATGACATCGGATGGCGAGACATGCCCCGATCCTCTTCTTTTCTGGCTGATCAGGATGACTTCTGAGGCGCCGGGTCCAGCACGATCTTGGGCCGGGGTCCCTGGCGTTTCGGGAAGGTCGTGCGCTTAGCAGAGCGCGAGCGGTGGCGGTGCTCTTTGGGCGGCGCAGCCTGAGAGGCAGAAGGGGCTGGTTTCGTCTGCTGAGCCGGCGCAGGCCTGGGGCGGCTAGGAGCAGATGCTGAGCTTGAAAGTTTGGGCAGGAAATGTCTCATCGCTTGAGAAGACTTCTGTGCTGCCGTGAAACGCTCTGTAAAACCTTCCACTGCCGGTCCAAAGAATCCTGACGGGGAAACAGGCGCATCGAGGAAGGCCGTCTTGTCCTGGTCTTTGATTTCCGTCAGGTTAAGCCATAAATGGCGTTCTAGCACCACCAGGCTGGCCATTGATCTGCCAATGGCTTGGGCCGCTGCCTTTGTGGCCCGCAGGGCTAAATCAGTCGCGCTGCGGAGATCCCTGAAGGCGGTCTCTTCAGTGCCAGACTCGTCCATGGCGCGGAGAAGTTTGGCCTGGAAGACCTGGAAGATGGCCATAGAATGGAGCGCTGAGGCGGCTTGGCCAGCGGAGGCGTACGCTCTTCCTGCAAGGGCAGAAGTGGTCCTGCAGGGTTTAGACGGAAGGGAGCGCTTCGTCTTCCAGCCCACGGCCGCGGGCGGACAGAGGTGAGCGGCCACTGCTTCGTCCAGGGGCGGCAGGTGTTCGTAACCCTTCTCCTCCGAACCATCAACTGAGGTGAGGACTGAGCGGTGAGAAGTGTGCAGGCGGGCTGAATAGGGGGCGCGCCATGACTTCGGCAGCTCCTGATGAACCTCAGGAATGAACGGGGCCGAGCGTTGCTGAGGAGCTTGACGGCGGCCTGGGAGGAACCACTCGTCCAGGCGGCTTCGTGACGGCTCCTCTGGTGGAGCCCAGTCGAGGTCCAATTCCTCCACGGCTTTAGATAGGACGCGGAAAAGTTCGGCGTCCATACCCGCGCCGCGATCAATGGGCTCCAGGGGAGGCAGGGGGGCGGGGTCGTCAGACTCGCCCAGCCAGTGCTCCGGTTCAGAGGCTGCCAGAGACACGGAGTCATCGAGCTGCTCTTCGTCGGATCCGCCGAAGGAAACAAGGTCGCTTGCATCTGCCGAGGGACGTTTTTCAGGGCGGGAGAACAGTACTGGGGACTGTTCTCTGCTGGGAGAGGGCGAGGCACGCGGGCAGTGGGCCGACGTGAGCTCGCTCAGCTCAGCGCGCTGGGCCGGTCTTCCCCGCTGTCTCTTCCTAGCCGGCTCGCAGGAGGAAGGAGAGAGGAGGGCGCGATCGGCGGGGTCACTTCCCTTGAAGAAAGAAGCCCGTGAGCGCAGCGATGCCAGGCTCATAGACTCGCAGTGCGAGCAAGAGCCTCCAGCAAGCGCGTCATCTCCGTGGGACTTGCCCAGACATCCGACGCACTCGCCGTGGCCATCTGCATCAAGCAGAGGGGCTCTGCACGTAGTGCAGTGGTGAGGCATTGAAAAATGCCGGGGCGCCATGAAAACGGCGATTGTGGTGCTCTTAAACGGCGAGGGCCGTAAGCGGTGAAAACCGCTGTGGAAAGTGCTCTTAATGCGGTGTGAGAACCGCGGAAAAATGCTCTATTAGATGCGCCGGATGGCGGCAGGAGACGCGCTGAGTCCGGGCCGGAAACAGGAAGCGGGAGGCGGCGGCTTGTCGACGGCGTGCAGGCGGCAGGCGGCGAGGGCGAAGGCGCAGGCGAATCCGGCGACTCAGCTGGGTCCGCTGCAGGGCCTCTTCGACGTCGGCAGAGCTTCTTCCAAGGCGGCGAGCTTCTTTCCAGGCGAGCAGGCTTCTGCGAGGATCAGCGAGGAGAAGACGAGTCGTCGCTGAAGAAGAAAGGACTGAGTTGCCTATGGCGCAATGCTCACTTATATAGGGCCTTTCCCCGCCCATTTCGGCGGGAAAGTTCGCACGCTTTGTCGCCATAGGCTGCGCAGCAAAGCCGCGCCGTCATTGGTTCAATGACTTGCAATGAGTGAACCAATGACGATGCAGCTGCACTGCGTTATTGAAAAGGCTTCAGTAGCGGGGAAAAAGGGAGACTTTTCCCCCATACGCAGTACGAGTGAAGTATCGAAAGGGAACTAGATCCTTTAAAATACCCTTAAAATCATAGTGATACCATCTCTTTTAAATGTAAAATAAATAGAAATTATTTGAAAAATATACGTATTTTGAAAGCTTTAAGAAGTTTGTTTTCCACCTTAAAAAGTACTGATGTTAAATAACGCAGTTGAAATTTTATGAATTAAGATAAAATAATATTTTTGAAGATTTAAGATATTTTTAACTTTAAGAAAAGTATGATGATAAATGAAACATATGAAAGGGTTTATATGAAACTGTATTAAATAGTACTGATGTTAAGTAACGCAGTTGAAATAGTAATTTTATGTAATAAGCTGAAATAGTATTTTTAAGGCAACTTACTAGTTGAGTTGAGATGCATGCAGTCCATTTGCTAAACTGAAAATGAGTTTGTTTCCCGTATTGCTGTGGGCCGGTCCAACTCTGTCTGCGGATGTGATTGGTTTGCAATGTGTCAAACTATTAAAAGTGAGTTAGGGTGGATATAGCACCTCTTATGGTTTATTATCGAGGGATGAAAGCTAAATCTTTCTTCCTTCCTTCCTTCCTTCCTTCCTTCCTGGCTCCCCTGACACTGACAACCTGGGAGACCCCCCAAAAAATGACACCTCATTTCTGACGCCTACTGAAGATACTCCATTTGTTTTATTTTGTTTTTATTAAGACTTTTACTCACTTTTTCTATTGCATTACATATTTGTAGTTTACATGACAGAGATCTTACCAAACATTTTAATCTTACAGTTTTTAAATTGTTTACACACTAAAAGTGTTACTCTAGGCCTGCTCAATGAATCTTGTCAATACCTTCTCTCTATGTTGCAAGTAACAAAAATAAGATTCTAATGAAGAAACAGTCAGATCAAACCATAAGAGATATTGTGGTCATGTCCAGACATGTAGGGGTTTCCATGTTTCCACATTTCAAGTAATAAATAGTTCAAATAAATAAAATAAATAAATATATTTTATAAGCTGTTTTGCTCATGGGACAAATTTCGCTCAGTTAGCACAAACACACATAAAAAGTTCTATAAAAAGGAATTTATCTCTAGTTTCAATTAAATGATTATAAATAAAATATATAAGACAATGAATAATAACAAATATGTTACTAACATTTCTTTAAACCTTTATAGTTATAGTTTTAGCTAAATGAAAATATAAATACAAATAAATAAATACCATAGCTTTAAAATGTTAGATCAAAAGTTAATTCAAAAAACATACACTTCTTTTAAACGATTATAAATAGTATTTATGATTGTATATAACACTCCCTACAATAAACGTGCTACTAAAACAATGTTAAACATTTATTATAGTTTTTAGTTAAATAAAAGTATAAAATATCTTATATTTGAAGATGTAACTCCTTAGGCTATATGATGTATATTTATTGAATGCAATAAGTTGAAACAAACTCTCTCTCACCCTATCTCTCTAACCACTTCTCACACCAAGGTGTGGAATGTGAGACAGTCACAGCAGTGGGGCAGGGAACAATCTGTGTGGATACATGTGGGGATTCCATGTTTTATGGGGGGTTTTCCATAGACATGATTTTTGTAGTGTAACTGTATATTCTAGCCCAAACACAAACACACGACCCTCGCAGAAACCTTTCTGCATTTTTACATTTAGGTAATAAATAATAAGTATATTTTAAAAGCTTTCTTATGGGACAAATTTTGCTCAGGGGTAAAAATGGGTGGTATTACTATACTTTTGGCTGCATTTTGTCCACACAATTAAAAGCAATTCATCTCTATTTTAAATGAAATGATTATAAAAAAAATATATAAGACAATGAATAATAACAAATTGTTACGGGTGCTGGTTGCAAGAGACGAGACGTATACGGACATCCACAATTAATAGGTATTTAATGAAAGCAGGAGCGTAACAAACAACCAAACACTACAATATAACATTTAGGACAGACAAGGAGTGAAGGGAGTGAGTCCATTATATAGGGAGTGATGATGATCAGGAACAGGTGCAGGTGATCCGTGATGATGGGGAGATGATGAGGGAAGTGCAGGTGTGGAAACACGAGGAACATGGGAAATGGAGTCCTGGAGACGAGGGAACTGTGACACAAATATGGTACTAACATTTATTTAAACCATTTTAGTTATAGTTTTACCTAAATTAAATGTATATATATATATATATATATATATATATATATTAAAAAAATACATATAAATATGAAAACAACTTACATTTTCAGAGAGCTGACAAAGTAGTCCTTTATGCAAAGATTAAAAAAAATAATAATAAAATAAAAGTTAAATAAATAGTTGTATCATAAACAAGACACTCCCAGATCCTCCATGCAGGGATAAACTCCAGTGTGAAATGATGCTTCAGACCCTCACATGGACGGGTGGAGTCAGACTACATGAGCCTCTGTGTCACAGCATATGTTAAGACCGCCAACTCCTTTCCAGAGTGAATGTTTTGTACTAAATTTATTTCAAAGCACAATCTTAAAAGTTTAAAAATGATCTTTTAATTTTAAAAGGTTGTTTAAATCCAGTCTTTAAAGATTTAATAATATTGTATCTTCTGTTTATCTTTCTGGAAGTCTGCTGTATAAAGATAACATCTGATGACCGATGGTAGAAACGATTTGCTTAAATTTAACCTAAAGTATTATTTTTATTTTTAATTAATCAA
This sequence comes from Megalobrama amblycephala, assembly GCF_018812025.1. Lineage (NCBI taxonomy): Eukaryota > Metazoa > Chordata > Actinopteri > Cypriniformes > Xenocyprididae > Megalobrama > Megalobrama amblycephala. Next base: position 35,342,592 of record NC_063067.1, on the reverse strand, counting down.
GAACTGTAAAATGTTGAAATCAAAAACCTGTACTTAGTTTTCGTTGAATCTTTGAGAAATAAGATCTAACAGTATTTTCGTCCATGCAACACTCAAGGTTTTTGAGAAATCTGTATGTTTTTAAGATAAACTGCGAATGTTTAATTCGATTTTTAAAAATCCAAATGTGAAGGTGTCTGTGTGTTTGATGCCTCACAACTCTCACGTAACCTCGAACGAGGGCTTAACATTGCTCTTGTTTAGCTTAAGTTGTATCTTTAAGAAATTCACACATATTCAAACAGAGACCAGGTGTTCCTCTGTGCTGTTCCCATGAAAAAATAATAGTCTTGAGTGAATATTTAATTTTACTCGTCTTAATTCGAAGCATTATATTATTTTAAACTTCAAATAAAAAAGTGGTCATATGTTGTCATACTCTTATGGTGTGCTCAACATCTGACATAAGTGCAATACTAGATCATGGCTACTGCAAAATAAGTTACATTAAAAATGAACTTTCACTGTTGTTAATTTCACTCAATCCATCCTTGTTCACATGCACAAAAAAAAAAAAAAAAAAAAAAAAAAATCATGTAACTCTTCAAACTCATGTAACTACATGAACTTAATTTAACTGAGTTGTTTTTACTAAAAATGAATATTGTCAGATTTACATAATAAGTGTTTGTCAAGTCAACTGCACAAGTAACATTGCTGAGTGAAACACGCAAATTAATGTAAACATAACTAACTGGGCAGTGGATCCATAGTTCCCAGCATGCTTTGCAAGGGTCTGCATTAGGAGAGAAAATTTTCAGTTTTTCAGTAAAGGGAAATATGTTGGTTGTTTATGATAGTGTTAAATGCTCAGTTATGTTGGACATTGAGAGAAGTTTCTGTAATGTTTTTGAATTTTGTGGTTACCATTATGCAGAAGAGTGTCGCCTGTGTTTAGGCTGTGTGCACTCGTATATGCATGTTTAGGATGGAGTTCTTGCTCGCAGTTCAAACGAGCTTGATCAATGAGTTAATTTTGAGTGCATTTTGTATAACAAATTGGTAATTCAATAAGGTAAATTAAGTCAATGAATGTATTCACCATACATAATAAACATGACATAACAATAAACTGCACATATATATTATGTAAATGACAAATTCAAATGATTTGTATTTACTCAGACATTTTGTCAGCTTTAAATTGTTATTTGTACAAATTACTCAATATAGTTGTGACACTTATTTTTTTTATTCAAAAATTTTACTTTTTATGTACAAAAATGTATAATATCGGTTATCTACTCAAAAATAGATGTAGATTTTTAAAAATGTTGATGCGACAGTTTGTCTGTTGGTCGCAGTGATGACTCTAGCAGGAAGAATGCCCTTTGACACCCATCATTTTTGCAGGGTGTTAAACACCCTACAAGGTAGTCATTAATTTCAGTTATTTATTTATTTATTTTTCAACCGAGTGAATTCACACATGTGAGGTCTTTCAGAAGAGTTCCTGAGAGAAAATTTAATTGTGCTTAAAAACCAAACATTAGGCCAAATCACTACCTGGCATGTTCGCATTAGACCCTGATGTCCTGCGACAGAATATATATATATATATATATATATATATATATATATATATATATATATATATACTGTTAAAAACTAGTGTATGATGTCTGTTAAATGTTTATTTGTGTTTAAAAACCTTACATTTAAAATTACAGTTTAAGGTGACGCATGTCACACAAAGCCATCTGATTTTACTTTTCTTATTTCTACAAAGTTTCAATTCCTAGTAAATATTAATTAAACATATGATAAAACAAGAGAATAATTTTGACAAATATGTTTTTTTAAGAAATAGGGATTACCATAGTCCAAACAGTTCCTCACATAATGACACCATTAAGGAAGGTCGACACATCTACTGTCCGTGTGTGTGTATGAACAGACGTACTGGCCAGATGAACTGCTGCTGTCCATGAGTAGCTAGTTTTACCCCAAATCAAATATTGTATTACACTTTTTCTTCATACCTGTGTTCTGACACAATGTCATTAATTAGTGCTTTTTGTTTTATTAAATGTTCACACCACTTTTATCAGCCTGATAAATATGGAGTTAATACATGATGAAACAAGAGAATCATGCTACCAAATTCTTTTGACACAATGCTTTTAAGAATAAAACACACCTAAACCAAATAACACGTCATTTTTCTTTTTGACAAACCCCCATTTCAGATGCAGCCGTGAAGTGGAATAGGTCTTATTCTCAAAGTTTTGGAATTGATGCAAACATGCGATACAGGTATCTTGCTAAAACCTCGTACTAAACAAAGACGGGAATATGCCTCAGCATGTATAATACAATATTTTTACACAAAGTATCATGGTTTCAGACCATTTTTAAAAGGTTTTAGTGCGATGTCTACATTTGGTCTCTTTGTAGTTTTTAGGTGAAGACTACTCTTTGAGCATGGTAAAACATGCATAGGCATTAATGAACAAATACAGCATAAGAAAATTGAATGGCAGTCCTTATACATTAGACACCTTATACATTTTTGTTTTGTTTTTTACATATATGACTTTTACACAAGTTACAAATTACAAGTCAATGATGTCACGGACACACAATTTGACATGTTTCTCTTAATAACTTGGTCTTCTTTAAGAAAACCAAAATGTTTTAACATATCGTAAATTTCAATAGTTAGCCAGCAAATGCAAGTGAACTGTTTATTACTGAGATAATTTACAGTTATATGTGAAACAAGCTCTGTCACATCAGAGTTGAATTCTAGGGAGTTGAACATTGTTATTTCCCCCACATGTTTAACAATGCTAGTGTTCTTGGTCACAAAGTTCTCATTGTAGCATACTGGCTCTGAACCCAGACCAGATATTAGCATGTAACAGTTTGCAGACATTTGTGTTTATGTTTCTTTGATTTTGTTTACATTTTTCTGAAACAAACTGTTTTACCACGGTTTCATTTTTAACATCTCCATTCTTCTTTCGTCTGTAATTGTTTTCCTTTATCGTTTTACCCATTTCATTTTGTCCGAAAAACTGTTTCCTAGAATCAGTTGTAATGTTAGCGAACTTTAGGTGTTCTCTGCATCTCTTTGTTCGTAGCATTTGGTTGATTTAATAAAATGACGGTTTAAATCATCGTCTTGGGTCATTTTACATACTATGTTATATTTTGGGTAATAGAATGCAGAGCAAAGATCTTTGAAACATTTTATTTTGAAAAACATTAAAATAAGGCATTATCGATGTGTAGTGTTATATACAATATGTAGGCCCTATGTGTTTAAATTTTACTCGAGACAATTTAACATGACGATGTCAATAAAAGTATTTAACTCTTAAAAGTCTTGAACCATTTTTAATATCTTAACTCTTAAGTAAAAGTTAAAAGTCTGCACAAAAATAAATTCCATCTTATCTACTTTCTAAATGCATGTCATGGATCTGTTGCAACAATTCATAAGTGCTTGTTTTTGTTTTGTTTGTTTTTGATCATTTTATTTATTTTATTTTTTTAAACTCATAGAATCAGGATTGCAAGTTGTGTAATACTGTTTTTAATGAGCTCAGACATGATCGTAAATAACAAAAAGTGATTCAAACTTTTATTTCAAAGTTATTGAATATTGAAGAAATGACATTACATACATAAGTAAAACAGTAATCATGAAATTACAGGTGATCTAACCATAAAAGAAAATCTCTGCATGCTATCATGTTTCGGTCTAGGACATGATTGACCAGCGTTTCGACAATTTCGCTGATGGTGGTATCATCAGCATTGTTTGAACGCAGTGAGACACAAACATCTGTTACAATTGTACACATACAGAGAACCACAGTAACTCCTATCTGTTCGGTACATTCAGACATCACATCCAGAATTTTTCTTATTATTACACAGTTTGGCTCTTTGGTGTAAACACACATGCTCGTCACATCAAGAATACCATGAATTTGCCAGGCCTCTTACAACATCCATCTCATTTTTGAGATTTGTTACACGCTTGGTATCCCCCTCACAGTCCTTATTTGAATCAAATGCAGCATCAATGATCTGGTGCATCAGCTGAACCATCGGTCCTCTGAAATAATCTTTAAACATACAGTCCAAGATCCCTTTTAGACGGCACTCATTGCCTGTGGCGCACTGGCACGCAGGGTGTCGGTGCACAGCCTCATCAGAACTCAAAGGTGGGTCGTTCTCCATCAGCTTTTGCAAGATATTTCAGAAATCCTCTGGTGCATTGAAGATGGATTTTTCAGAACTCAACTTGGTGCACGGTAAACTTTGCCCCCTATTTGATACTGAAAGATTCCAATAGTTCCTGGAATATCCTGTGGGTGAGTCCGTAAAACACGATTGTCCAATGGTTTACTCAGTTTATTAACGGTTTGAAGTTCAGGTTTTTGGGTCTGATCCCCCAAAGTATGAGTCAAAGAAGCGTCAGGCTCAGACAGACAGGAATGTCGAAATTGATTTGGGCGGTCCATGTAACAACCAGACAATGTTCCCTCAAATTTTGCTCAAAGAGATGTTGCAGTAGAATAGCAGTCTGTGTTGGTACAGTTGTCTATAGGTTGCAGCACCAGCTCCCGCACACAGATCGGTTAGGAAACTCAGGTTGCTTGCGATAACTGAGCTCTCTGTAGACTTTATCAGGACAGCAGATTGGGGACCGCCCTGTTGTGTGGGATGTATTGGGGTAGCCATCAGGAAGTCATAAATAATGATATAAAATTAACGACACAATGTGCAAACAGAAATAGCAAAATGTAAAAGTCCTACATATATCACCAGAGAGAAGTTTACTCACTCATTTCACTTAATACAAATATTTTGATTAAAAAGTTATGGAGGTCAAAACAAACAAAACAAAAACAAGCACTTATGAATTGTTGCAACAGATCCATGACATGCATTTAGAAAGTAGATAAGATGGAATTTATTTTTGTGCAGACTTTTAACTTTTACTTAAGAGTTAAGATATTAAAAATGGTTCAAGACTTTTAAGAGTTAAATACTTTTATTGACATCGTCATGTTAAATTGTCTCGAGTAAAATTTAAACACATAGGGCCTACATATTGTATATAACACTACACATCGATAATGCCTTATTTTAATGTTTTTCAAAATAAAATGTTTCAAAGATCTTTGCTCTGCATTCTATTACACCAAAATATAACATAGTATGTAAAATGACCCAAGACGATGATTTAAACCGTCATTTTATTAAATCAACCAAATGCTACGAACAAAGAGATGCAGAGAACACCTAAAGTTCGCTAACATTACAACTGATTCTAGGAAACAGTTTTTCGGACAAAATGAAATGGGTAAAACGATAAAGGAAAACAATTACAGACGAAAGAAGAATGGAGATGTTAAAAATGAAACCGTGGTAAAACAGTTTGTTTCAGAAAAATGTAAACAAAATCAAAGAAACATAAACACAAATGTCTGCAAACTGTTACATGCTAATATCTGGTCTGGGTTCAGAGCCAGTATGCCTACAATGAGAACTTTGTGACCAAGAACACTAGCATTGTTAAACATGTGGGGGAAATAACAATGTTCAACTCCCTAGAATTCAACTCTGATGTGACAGAGCTTGTTTCACATATAACTGTAAATTATCTCAGTAATAAACAGTTCACTTGCATTTGCTGGCTAACTATTGAAATTTACGATATGTTAAAACATTTTGGTTTTCTTAAAGAAGACCAAGTTATTAAGAGAAACATGTCAAATTGTGTGTCCGTGACATCATTGACTTGTAATTTGTAACTTGTTGTAAAAGTCATATATGTAAAAAACAAAACAAAAATGTATAAGGTGTCTAATGTATAAGGACTGCCATTCAATTTTCTTATGCTGTATTTGTTCATTAATGCCTATGCATGTTTTACCATGCTCAAAGAGTAGTCTTCACCTAAAAACTACAAAGAGACCAAATGTAGACATCGCACTAAAACCTTTTAAAAATGGTCTGAAACCATGATACTTTGTGTAAAAATATTGTATTATACATGCTGAGGCATATTCCCGTCTTTGTTTAGTACGAGGTTTTAGCAAGATACCTGTATCGCATGTTTGCATCAATTCCAAAACTTTGAGAATAAGACCTATTCCACTTCACGGCTGCATCTGAAATGGGGGTTTGTCAAAAAGAAAAATGACGTGTTATTTGGTTTAGGTGTGTTTTATTCTTAAAAACATTGTGTCAAAAGAATTTGGTAGCATGATTCTCTTGTTTCATCATGTATTAACTCCATATTTATCAGGCTGATAAAAGTGGTGTGAACATTTAATAAAACAAAAAGCACTAATTAATGACATTGTGTCAGAACACAGGTATGAAGAAAAAGTGTAATACAATATTTGATTTGGGGTAAAACTAGCTACTCATGGACAGCAGGCAGTTCATCTGGCCAGTACGTCTGTTCATACACACACACACGGACAGTAGATGTGTCGACCTTCCTTAATGGTGTCATTATGTGAGGAACTGTTTGGACTATGGTAATCCCTATTTCTTAAAAAAACATATTTGTCAAAATTATTCTCTTGTTTTATCATATGTTTAATTAATATTTACTAGGAATTGAAACTTTGTAGAAATAAGAAAAGTAAAATCAGATGGCTTTGTGTGACATGCGTCACCTTAAACTGTAATTTTAAATGTAAGGTTTTTAAACACAAATAAACATTTAACAGACATCATACACTAGTTTTAACAGTATATATATATATATATATATATATATATATATATATATATATATATATATATATATATATATATTCTGTCGCAGGACATCAGGGTCTAATGCGAACATGCCAGGTAGTGATTTGGCCTAATGTTTGGTTTTTAAGCACAATTACATTTTCTCTCAGGAACTCTTCTGAAAGACCTCACATGTGTGAATTCACTCGGTTGAAAAATAAATAAATAAATAAATAACTGAAATTAATGACTACCTTGTAGGGTGTTTAACACCCTGCAAAAACGATGGGTGTCAAAGAGCATTCTTCCTGCTAGAGTCATCACTGCGACCAACAGACAAACTGTCGCATCAACATTTTTAAAAATCTACATCTATTTTTGAGTAGATAACCGATATTATACATTTTTGTATATTTTCAGTAAAGGGTATGTTTCCACACTGATAAAGACCACATTCAAAAAATGAACTGTTGGTTTTACTTACAAAAATAAAATAAATAAATAAAAAGTAAAATTTTTAAATAAAAAAAATAAAAAGTGTCACAACTATATTGAGTAATTTGTACAAATAACAATTTAAAGCTGACAAAATGTCTGAGTAAATACAAATCATTTGAATTTGTCAGTTACATAATATATATGTGCAGTTTATTGTTATGTCCATGTTTATTATGTATGGTGAATACATTCATTGACTTAATTTACCTTATTGAATTACCAATTTGTTATACAAAATGCACTCAAAATTAACTCATTGATCAAGCTCGTTTGAACTGCGAGCAAGAACTCCATCCTAAACATGCATATACGAGTGCACACAGCCTAAACACAGGCGACACTCTTCTGCATAATGGTAACCACAAAATTCAAAAACATTACAGAAACTTCTCTCAATGTCCAACATAACTGAGCATTTAACACTATCATAAACAACCAACATATTTCCCTTTACTGAAAAACTGAAAATTTTCTCTCCTAATGCAGACCCTTGCAAAGCATGCTGGGAACTATGGATCCACTGCCCAGTTAGTTATGTTTACATTAATTTGTGTGTTTCACTCAGCAATGTTACTTGTGCAGTTGACTTGAACAAACACTTATTATGTAAATCTGACAATATTCATTTTTAGTAAAAACAACTCAGTTAAATTATGTTCATGTAGTTACATGAGTTTGAAGAGTTACATGATTTTTTTTTTTTTTTTTTTTTTTTTGTGCATGTGAACAAGGATGGATTGAGTGAAATTAACAACAGTGAAAGTTCATTTTTTAATGTAACTTATTTTGCAGTAGCCATGATCTAGTATTGCACTTATGTCAGATGTTGAGCACACCATAAGAGTATGACAACATATGACCACTTTTTTATTTGAAGTTTAAAATAATATAATGCTTCGAATTAAGACGAGTAAAATTAAATATTCACTCAAGACTATTATTTTTTCATGGGAACAGCACAGAGGAACACCTGGTCTCTGTTTGAATATGTGTGAATTTCTTAAAGATACAACTTAAGCTAAACAAGAGCAATGTTAAGCCCTCGTTCGAGGTTACGTGAGAGTTGTGAGGCATCAAACACACAGACACCTTCACATTTGGATTTTTAAAAATCGAATTAAACATTCGCAGTTTATCTTAAAAACATACAGATTTCTCAAAAACCTTGAGTGTTGCATGGACGAAAATACTGTTAGATCTTATTTCTCAAAGATTCAACGAAAACTAAGTACAGGTTTTTGATTTCAACATTTTACAGTTCTTGATTAATTAAAATAAAAATAATACTTTAGGTTAAATTTAAGCAAATCGTTTCTACCATCGGTCATCAGATGTTATCTTTATACAGCAGACTTCCAGAAAGATAAACAAGATACAATATTATTAAATCTTTAAAGACTGGATTTAAACAACCTTTTAAAATTAAAAGATCATTTTTAAACTTTTAAGATTGTGCTTTGAAATAAATTTAGTACAAAACATTCACTCTGGAAAGGAGTTGGCGGTCTTAACATATGCTGTGACACAGAGTGCTCATGTAGTCTGACTCCACCCGTCCATGTGAGGGTCTGAAGCATCATTTCACACTGGAGTTTATCCCTGCATGGGAGGATCTGGGAGTGTCTTGTTTATGATACAACTATTTATTTCACTTTTATTTTATTATTATTTTTTTTTTAATCTTTGCATAAAGGACTACTTTGTCAGCTCTCTGAAAATGTAAGTTGTTTTCATATTTATATGTTATTTATATATATATATATATATATATATATATATATATATATATATATATATATATATATACATTTAATTTAGGTAAAACTATAACTAAAATGGTTTAAATAAATGTTAGTACCATATTTGTGTCACAGTTCCCTCGTCTCCAGGACTCCATTTCCCATGTTCCTCGTGTTTCCACACCTGCACTCACTTCCCTCGTCATCTCCCCATCATCACGGATCACCTGCACCTGTTCCTGATCATCATCACTCCCTATATAATGGACTCACTCCCTTCACTCCTTGTCTGTCCTAAATGTTATATTGTAGTGTTTGGTTGTTTGTTACGCTCCTGCTTTCATTAAATACCTATTAATTGTGGATGTCCGTATACGTCTCGTCTCTTGCAACCAGCACCCGTAACAATTTGTTATTATTCATTGTCTTATTTTTTTTTTTTTTTTATAATCATTTCATTTAAAATAGAGATGAATTGCTTTTAATTGTGTGGACAAAATGCAGCCAAAAGTATAGTAATACCACCCATTTTTACCCCTGAGCAAAATTTGTCCCATAAGAAAGCTTTTAAAATATACTTATTATTTATTACCTAAATGTAAAAATGCAGAAAGGTTTCTGCGAGGGTCGTGTGTTTGTGTTTGGGCTAGAATATACAGTTACACTACAAAAATCATGTCTATGGAAAACCCCCATAAAACATGGAATCCCCACATGTGGAAGTATCCAGAGATTGTTCCCTGCCCCACTGCTGTGACTGTCTCACATTCCACACCTTGGTGTGAGAAGTGGTTAGAGAGATAGGGTGAGAGAGAGTTTGTTTCAACTTATTGCATTCAATAAATATACATCATATAGCCTAAGGAGTTACATCTTCAAATATAAGATATTTTATACTTTTATTTAACTAAAAACTATAATAAATGTTTAACATTGTTTTAGTAGCACGTTTATTGTAGGGAGTGTTATATACAATCATAAATACTATTTATAATCGTTTAAAAGAAGTGTATGTTTTTTGAATGAACTTTTGATCTAACATTTTAAAGTTATGGTATTTATTTATTTGTATTTATATTTTCATTTAGCTAAAACTATAACTATAAAGGTTTAAAGAAATGTTAGTAACATATTTGTTATTATTCATTGTCTTATATATTTTATTTATAATCATTTAATTGAAACTAGAGATAAATTCCTTTTTATAGAACCAATTGTGTGTGTTTGTGCTAACTGAGCGAAATTTGTCCCATGAGCAAAACAGCTTATAAAATATATTTATTTATTTTATTTATTTGAACTATTTATTACTTGAAATGTGGAAACATGGAAACCCCTACATGTCTGGACATGACACCCTATATCTCTTATGGTTTGATCTGACTGTTTCTTCATTAGAATCTTATTTTTGTTACTTGCAACATAGAGAGAAGGTATTGACAAGATTCATTGAGCAGGCCTAGAGTAACACTTTTAGTGTGTAAACAATTTAAAAACTGTAAGATTAAAATGTTTGGTAAGATCTCTGTCATGTAAACTACAAATATGTAATGCAATAGAAAAAGTGAGTAAAAGTCTTAATAAAAACAAAATAAAACAAATGGAATATCTTCAGTAGGCGTCAGAAATGAGGTGTCATTTTTTGGGGGGTCTCCCAGGTTGTCAGTGTCAGGGGAGCCAGGAAGGAAGGAAGAAAGATTTAGCTTTCATCCCTCGATAATAAACCATAAGAGGTGCTATATCCACCCTAACTCACTTTTAATAGTTTGACACATTGCAAACCAATCACATCCGCAGACAGAGTTGGACCGGCCCACAGCATACGGGAAACAAACTCATTTTCAGTTTAGCAAATGGACTGCATGCATCTCAACTCAACTAGTAAGTTGCCTTAAAAATACTATTTCAGCTTATTACATAAAATTACTGTGGCGACCAGGGCGGGCGAGAGCCGTGAGGGAACGGCGCGAGGCCGGTGACGCGAGTGATAATGAGCATCACCTGCGAGGCGCGCCGGCCTCGAGTCTCTCACGGAGGAGCTCCGGAGGCATAAAAGGAGGAGCGACATCAGTGAAGGACGAGAGAGGACCAGGCCTGGACTTTATTTTACGTTTTATTATGTTTGTGTGGCCGGCAGACGTCCGCGAGGGTCTGCCGGCATTACTTTCGTTTTGTTCTTTGTTTATTTTGAATTAAAGTTTTGTCTAATGTTCGCCGGTTCCCGCCTCCTTCTTCCCACATCTATGAACCACGTTACATTGGTGCCGAAACCCGGGAGGAAGGAGGGACATGCTGTCGGAGAGCCCTCGCTGCTGAGGGGGATCGCGGTGCTGAGGAGTTCGGGCAGTGCGGGAGTGTGAAGACCGCGAGAAGCTGCCCGAGGCGATGGTGCTGGAGCCTAGTGACAGGTGGGACGGAGAGCTCGAGGCCGTGCCCCTGGGACGAGGTGGGGTGGCTGCCGTACAAGAGGGAGCGGAGGAGTCGCCGCCGTTCGCCGTGGGCCGGAGCCTGCTGCCGTCCGCCATAAAGGGGAGGAGCAGGGAACGGGGGACTCGCTGCCGGCTGCCCTCAGCCGGAGGAGCCATCGCCGGCCGCCAGGAGGCGGTCGAGGATCGGGCCGTCCACCGTGCGTCCAGTGCCACCGCATGGCACCGCGAGGAAGAGCCTCCCGGCTGGCTGAGGACCGAGCGGCAGTGTGTCTGGGAACCGGACCAAGATTTTTTTTTTCTCTCTTTTTCCTCTCTTTTTCCTCTCTCCCCTCTCTCGTTCTGTCGCTCCCTTTGCTTCCGTCTCCTTTCTCTCGTCTCGTCTGTCCTTACCCCCAGGTGCTGCGACCGCCGAGACAGGCCCCGGGGGGAGTAGAGCGCAGTCTCGGGAGTACCCCCCGGCCTGCGAGGGGCGATGGGGGTATGTGGCGACCAGGGCGGGCGAGAGCCGTGAGGGAACGGCGCGAGGCCGGTGACGCGAGTGATAATGAGCATCACCTGCGAGGCGCGCCGGTGTTACAATATATTCGGTTCCTGAAATATTATGTTCCACTGGGTGGCGCTTACGCGAATATTCATGATATCCTCCTGTTGTGGGCGTGTCCTGAGACAACGCGCAAGCGAATGGAACTGAAAATATTAGTACACGCTTCTCAAATCGCATCGGTTTAATGGATTATTTCGAAAAGGTAATAAAATATTCCTTTGGAATATACCTTTGGAACTTAGTTTTGATTACAGTCTTCATGCCAGCAGCTACTTAAAGAATGTTATTTTTGTTCAAAATATTATAATTATGATAGAAAATTATAGTTTAGTTTCATTATATTTAAAGTTTGACAAGGCAGGATATTGCAGCACAAAACCCTGAAATGTGTCAAATAACACATGGGCCACTCAAACAACCTTATGTAGGCCTACCTGATTTAAAACAATTTAAAAAGCAGTCAAATAAAATAATTCTGATAATAATAATATCATTTATTTCTGTGAGGTAATACAGCACAAATGCACAGAAAAAATAAAGGGTATAAATAAACAATTGGGTAGCTCTGGCAGTGTGTGATCCAGACATAATGAAGGCTGTTCCCGAATGCCAAGGCCCTGTTTTAATATTTACCTCAGAACCTCACATTTAGCATTTCTTCTTTTCACATATTGTTTTGAATGTCTTTTCAATTTGAGTTACATTCATAGCAATTACTACTGTACTTGTTATAACATTTAATGAAATTAGTATTTATATGATTTGTTTTAAAAAACACCCAAAAAAGAAAAGTACATTTTCAGGATAATATTTTAAAGATAATTTTGTACAATCCAAATGAGCTTTATAGATCTTTAGAAAGGGTTTTAACAATGTTTGTCATGTTTTTTTCAATTATTGCACATGCATCTACAGTATAGGTCATCAGTTACAATAACTTAGAACACTAAAGAGACCTTTTTACTAACTCTGAAAAACAGCAGAATAAAGATGCCCAGGGTCTCTGAACGTGAATGTGCCTTAGTCCTGCTGCAGGAGACAAGAGGACTGCAGGTGTGAACAGAGCAATAAACTGCAATGTCCGTAATGTAAGATGCCTGAGACAGTGGTAAAGGGAGACAGAAGGACAGCTGATTGTCCTTCCAGTGCCAAACCACATGTAACCATAAGTCTTTCAGTGCCAAACCACATGTAACCGTAAGTCCCCCCAGACATGTTTGAGAATGTGAAATGCCTTGGTGGAAGATTGGAGTAACATCTGCAAATCTGGTGCTGAGGATGAGATGCTCTAAAGCAGCTGGTGCCACTTCAGACTTTCAAATACTCCGTTCATCAAATGTACCTCTTCCGATTTCTTCGGAAATCGGTTGATGGATCTATATAAACCCTTACCTCGCCTGTGCCATCGTGCTCTGGACCATGTATATATGTTTTGATTTATGTTATCTGGGTGCTTACGCATGTATTGTGAAGTGCATACTTACCGTAAAATATCCTGAAGTGTTGGGCTAAAATTCCACCATCCATTTGTTTGTGTAAAATGTTTTATGAAGCACCATACAGTGCTGAATGGGGATTGGTCACAGTGTGGGGGGCCCCGCCCCCGTTGCCTATAAAAGCTCTGTGGGGAACTCAATTTCAGTCATTCTGGCCTGCCTGAAGAAGGAAAACAGACTCCGAAACGTCGCGATTGACCCGAATGACTCAGCAAAAAAGCAAAAAAACTAAAAAATATTTAAAGCCTCCACCATTTTGTGGGTAAATGGTGTCGGAAGAGCTTCACAAAAATTCAAAAGATTTATTTTGTTGTTCACTGCCCCATACAGGGCTAAACAACTTTTCTGTGGCCTCCATCATGTGTGTGGGTGATGTAGAGTAGCCAAATAATTCGGAAACTGCCCCCTACACTACACCAGACCCTAAACCTAACCATATTTTACACAAAGAGCCCTCAGAAGGCTAAAATAGCCCTCCTGGGACGAGCCCTGGCTTAAAATAGCCCTCTCTATATTTTTTGCACGACACTAAACGATATTTTCGGCGAGTATCGCCTTCCTGTATGTGTGTGTTGGCCTATTTAGTGTACTTTGGAGCTTATATATGTGGAGCGGCCAGCTGAACGATAGGACCGTGCTTAACCTCTTCCGATTTCTTCGGAAATCGGTTGATGGATCTATATAAACCCATCCCCTTCTTCTAACCCTAACCTCTAGACCTACAGCAAAGGAAAACCCCTTTTACGGCTAACCCGCTACTTTTTAAACCCCACTCCAATTCTAAAACCTAAACCTAACCGTCACTGTTCTTTCAAAAAAATTTTTTTACCCCTCCTCAGTTCTTTTATGTTCAAAATCTACCCACCTTCTAAAACCTAACCCTGAGTCCGCTAGCCCGCTAGCTCGCTAGCCCGCTAGTCCGCTAGCCCGCTGGCCGCGAACCCTGATGACGGTTACCCGTATGGAAAAAAAAGCCCTGATTATTTTTAATTCCTCTCTTTTGGATCCCTTTTCATTTTAACACCAAAATTCTTAAATGACCTTTTGACCTTTCGGATACACAGGGCTTATACAGGGCCACTATCACTCACAAATAAATTAAAAAAATATATTAATAAGGCTAAAAAATAGCTATTTAAATAAAATCTTTTTACAAAAAATTCATGAGGGGTTAAAAAAGTTCATATAGAGAAATTACAATTCAGTGAGTACTAAAGTTTATAAAAATGGAGTGAAGTACAGGTAACTCGACACAGAGTTCCTGTAAAATATCTATCCCTTTCTATCACCTTTTTAGTTTGTTAACATACATTGGGGAATTTTTCTGTGATGGTTTTGGTTTATACAATCTTATTTTCCTTCTTTCTATCATCATGGTGCGTGTATATTTTCATTTTTTGCAATGGACGGGGAAGCGTTCTTGGGCTGTCGATGCGACATCTTCCGATTCTCGTTCTTTTATGCACGTGGAGCGGCCTCTGAGAGAATGGACAGTGCACAACCATATTCGGACTCCTTTGGGGTCCGTTTATTGGACTCATATAAGCCTAACCCCAAACACAGGCGATTCTTCAGATTCGTGTTCAAAGGTGTGGCTTACCAGTATACGGTCCTTCCCTTCGGGTTGTCCCTAGCTCCTCGCACTTTCACGAAGTGCATGAACGCTGCGCTCTCCCCTCTCAGACAGATGGGTATACGCGTTCTGAACTATCTCGACAACTCCAACTCATCCTAGCCAGCTCGCGGTCAGAGTTGGAGCACCACAGATCCGTGCTTCTCAGCCACCTGCAGTGTCTGGGTCTCAGGGTCAATTTAGCCAAGAGCTCGCTGCTTCCCACTCAACGTATCTCGTTCCTGGGTGCAGTTCTCGACTCTGTCAGTATGACGGCAGTAGTCTCGTCAGAGCGCGCTCTGACCATTCAGCAGCTCGCGGCCTCCGTCAAGAACAAAGCTTACCTCCCTCTGAAGCTATTCCAGAGGTTGCTAGGGCTGATGGCTTCCGCCTCCCCGGTGCTGCAGCTAGGCCTGCTACGAATGCGGCCTCTTCAGTACTGGCTGAAATTTCGGGTCCCTCCTCACGCATGGCGGCACGGCCGCTTGCGCCTCAAGGTCAATCAGGCCTGCATAGCAGCCCTGAGGCCCTGGACGTACCCCTCTTGGTTCAGTCTTGGAGTACCCCTACAGGCGGTGTCACGGAGGACGGTGCTTTCCACGGATGCGTCCAACCTGGGTTGGGGCACTCTGTGCGAGGGCAGTCCGGCCTTCGGCTCGTGGTCCCACGAGGAAAGCCATCTGCACATCAACTGCCTCGAGATGCTGGCAGTGATTCGAGCCCTACAGGCCTTTCAGGCTCATTTGACGGATCGCCACGTCTTAGTCCAATCGGACAGCATGACAGTGGTGTCATATATCAACCGCCAAGGAGGTCTTTCATCCAGCCGCCTATGCGCCCTGGCGAAACGACTGCTAGAATGGGCTTCTTCACGGGTTCGGTCGCTCAGAGCGACCCACATTCCCGGAAAGAACAACCTGGGAGCAGACATGCTGTCCCAGAGCAACGTCCCCTCAGACGGGTGGACGCTCCATCCCCAGATAGTTCGCACCATTTGGGAGTTATTCGGGAAGGCAGAGGTAGACCTCTTCGCCTCTCAAGACAGCTCTCATTGCCCAATTTATTTTTCGAAGAAGGAAGATGCGCTGGCCCACTCTTGGCCCAACACTCTTCTCTACGCTTTTCCCCCAGTCGCTCTGATCCCCCAGGTGATCAGGCGTGTCAGGGAAGACAGACACAGAGTTCTGTTAGTGGCCCCGCTCTGGAGGTGCCAAATTTGGACCTCGGAGCTATTCAGGCTTTCCACGAAAGCCCCCTGGCCGATTCCTCTGAGACGAGACCTCCTCTCTCAGGCGAACGGAACAATCTGGCACCCACGGCCGGAGCTGTGGGCTCTGCACCTGTGGTCTCTCGACGGGAGCCTTCTGGCCTCCCGAGAATGTGCTAAATACCATTTCACATGCTAGAGCCCCGTCCACTAGACGCCTCTATGCTCAGAAATGGGTGGTCTTTGTTAGCTGGTGTTCTACACGCAGCATAGACCCTGAGGAATGCGACGTAGCCGATATACTGTCCTTTCTCCAGGAGCGCCTGGACGTGGGGCGAGCCCCCTCCACGCTCAAAGTATACGTAGCAGCCATCGCAGCGTTTCACGCTCCTATTGCTGGCCAGTCTGTAGGTCGGAACAACCTCGTTGTTAGGTTTCTAAGGGGTTCCAGGCGGTTGCATCCACCACGGACCCCTACGGTTCCTTCCTGGGATCTCCATTTGGTCCTCAGAGCTCTAAAGGGCCCGCCCTTTGAGCCACTGCGCCAAGCAGACCTTAGGCCCCTGACGCTTAAAACCGCCCTGCTTCTTGCACTGGCGTCGATCAAGCGTGTTGGCGATTTGCAGGCCCTTTCTGTTAGCCCTGCATGCCTCGAGTTCGGGCCAGACGACTCTAAAGTCGTGCTGAAACCTAAGGTGGGCTACGTTCCCAAGGTGCTCTCTACACCTTTCAGATCGCAGGTCATTTCGCTCTCTGTGTTTTCCCCCTATGCTGGGCGATCAGGAGCAAGAATTACTTTGCCCTGTCAGGGCACTGTGCATCTACATTGAGCGATCACAACCCTTCCGGCAGTCTGATCAGCTCTTTGTTTGCTTTGGCGGCCGCACCAAAGGGTTTCCGGTCTCAAAGCAACGTCTTTCGCGTTGGATTGTCGACGCTATCACGCTCTGTTATTCCTCGGTGGGGACCCCTTGCCCCATAGGAGTAAGAGCCCACTCCACTAGGGGTATGGCCTCATCTTGGGCCTGGTCCAGTGGAATTTCAATTAAAGACATTTGTGAGGCGGCCGGCTGGTCCTCGCCGTCCACTTTTGCCAGATTTTATCAGTTGGACATTCCGACCTTACAGGCTCGGGTCCTCTCGACGTAATTACGCAGCCATCATAGTTCTGCGTTTTACGCAAAACCCGGGAGTCTCTCCCTCGTAGTGCAAGGGTTACGGCGGCTTCGGCCTTCTCACTTGACACTCGGTCCCCTCGCGGTGTCCGGTCAAGTCCAGTCGTTCCCCAGCAGTGGCACGGCGTGGTTGAATTCGTTCCCCCATACGCAGTACGAGTGAAGTATCGAAAGGGAACTTAGCGGTTACTAACGTAACCTCGGTTCCCTGAGATACGGAACGAGTACTGCGTTACTTGCCGTGCCACTAGGCTGCGGCTCAGTATCGTCGCTTCAGTCGATATGGCCTGAGTTGCCTATGGCGAAATGCTCACCTATATAGGGCCTTTCCCCGCCCATTTTGGCGGGAAAGTTCGCACGCTTTGTCGCCATAGGCTGCGCAGCAAAGCCGCGCCGTCATTGGTTCAACGACTTGCAATGAGTGAACCAATGACGATGCAGCTGCACTGCGTTATTGAAAAGGCTTCAGTAGCGGGGAAAAAGGGAGACTTTTCCCCCCATACGCATTACTCGTTCCGTATCTCAGGGAACCGAGGTTACATTAGTAACCGATAAGTTTCCGTTTGAATTAAGATTATTTTTCTTACCCCAAGTGTCAGATCATTTTACTTGTTTCAAGCAAAAGCTCACTTAATTTTGATTTTCCCATCACAGAAAACAAGTAACATCTTATGCCATTTTACTTATCTAGTAAATGCATCTTGATTTAAGAATTTATAGATATTCGGACTGGAAACTAGACAAAAATAGAAAAACAAAAAATTTCTCCCCAGTGTAGACAGTGTCTTGGATTGGATCTTGAAGGAGTTTATGATGCTAACTGCAAATTCTAAACTGTTAGGCATTGCAAATAAGAGATAAAAGCTGTGCCCACTAGAGGGAGCCACAGAATAAGAAATCTTTCAAGATTTTGAAAGATCTTTCTTTTCTGTTGATCAAATGGAAATAAATGCATTGATCTAGCTAGTTTTTTATGTAGTGACAGTATTGTTTTATGTATTTAGTGTACATAAATGTTTAACTTTTGTTGACCCCAATAAAACATTTTATTTTTCAAGTTCTTTTAGTTTCAAGTTGCCAGACATGATTAATATATTGCTGTCCATTTAATAATAATTTTAAAATATCTATAAAGATGTATTTACTATTGTGGTATGAATAATAAAACATTCAAACTGCAAGCAAAAGGTATTCATGTCATCTTTATTTATATAGTGCTTTGTACAAAACAGATTAAGATTATTTTTCTTACCCCAAAATGGCAGATAATATAACTTTTTTTTTTTTTTTTTTTTTTTTTTAGCAAAAACTCACTTAATTTTGACCCCTCCCCAGTAAATAAGACATAATATCTCATGTCATTTTACATATTTAGTAAATGCATCTTGATTTAAGAATTTATAGATATTCAGACTGGAAACAAAACTAAAATAGTAAGAAAAACGTTTTTTTTCTCCCCAGTGTAGATAGTGTCTTGGATTGGATCTTGAATGAGTTTATGATGCTAACTGCAAATTCTAAACTCTAAATCTTTTTCTGTTGATCATTTCTATCACTTTGAATGGAAATGAATGCATTTATCTCATTTATTTGTTTCATATATTGACAGTGTTGTTTTATATAATTATGGTACATAGAATCTGTGAAATGCTTATAGATTGTCAAATGTTAGACTTTTGTGGACCCCAATAAAGCTTATTTTCCAAGGATTTTTTTTTTCATATTGCTGTCCATTTAAAAGGAATAGACAATTTTATCATGCTAGTAAGTACTAAATCCCCACTTTTACAAAGGTTATATTGTCGAGAACTGCACTATAATGTTGCGCGATGCTTGCTTGTGTGGGTGCAGTCAGTTTTGACCGTGAAAGATGAGGTAATTTGATTGAATGTCGTGTATATACGACATTTTACCTGCTAGAAATACATTCAATTTTAAGGTGGAGTAGAATGAAATGAACGGCACTTTTCGCATTCGTCAGTTTGAGAACCACTGCTACACTTTGGTCATTTTGACATTTGTGTCATCTCTCATTGTCTCGTCTTAGTCATGGAAAAAAAGGTCGTCAAATTTTTCGTCATAGTTTTCGTTAACGCAGGCGTGCCGTTGGCACGGGGGACAGGGGGGTCAGGACCCCCGCAGTTTTGAAAAGACAGAAATCGACCCCGTACTTTTGATAAGGGCTGCTTCAATCAGTCACAATATATCATCTTTTAGCTTGGGATATTTTCTTTCAAATTAGACTATTTTCTGTGAGCTTTCTTTCGTAAATAATCAACTGTTTTGTCGCAGATGTGAACAGGAAATGCGAACGGAGAAACACGCGATCTCCAAGCAATCGATCACAGCGTGCTAACGTTTTAGGTCAAGTCGATGGTAGGCCTATATAAATCGTGGCCGAATGTTAGCGTTTGTCAATCAAGCCAAACCGTCCATTTAGAAACCGAGAAATTTGACACTTTAAGGTAAGGAGGCTGATCTCTCAGGTTGACGCGCGAGCTGGCTTGACTGGCGTTTTCATGAGGATTTGTAGTTTATGGACTGTTTTGATTTCGGTAATTACATCTAGAAAGTTAAAAGCATTGATGGCATCTTTAAAAGAGATATCTAAAAGCGAAACGAAAGTTATTGCCTCGACCGGCGACACAGCGGGGAGGACGCACGAGAGGAGACCTGCGAGTTTAATTGATATATACTGTAATATTGCATTTACAAAGCTTATCAGTGGCATGCACTTTGATCGCGAAAGTGAAAGTGCCCTTTCGCATCGCAGTGCCCCCGCGTTCCCATTTCTCTCGATGTGAACTGTGAGCTCCAGTCCATTACAATTTAGGGCCCTACCCTGGTATACTTCATTTCCCGCATTCCGCTCAGTCTCGCGCGCGAGCCTTTCAAAGAAACTCCTTTGCCCATGAGCGCGGAAAGACGCATTCGGTATGCACACTTGCGCCGTCCGTGGTCACAACAATAACAATCTAACCGAAAAGTTCCTCTCGTTACTTTATTTTAATGCTGTAAATGTTAAGAAATGCATAGTTTATTCCAAGCGCGCTGTCTCTTTTTTCATGAAC
Source organism: Megalobrama amblycephala (assembly GCF_018812025.1). Lineage (NCBI taxonomy): Eukaryota > Metazoa > Chordata > Actinopteri > Cypriniformes > Xenocyprididae > Megalobrama > Megalobrama amblycephala. The sequence goes on along the minus strand of NC_063067.1, from coordinate 35,322,068 downwards.
GATGCCCTATCCACAAATTAATCACTCTTTTGAGTCGATTCAAAGACTTGATCAAACAAGTTGGTAAAACTGTCTAAATTGGTTTGCGAATCAGTTTGAATGATTTGTTAAGTTCCTGCACACACTGAATCGTCTGAAGCGGTTTCTCACTCGGAGCGCTGGGTGACAGTGGACCTACAGTCAATTAAAAACAAATCTGCAAATGCATCCTATTGTTTGCCAGCGATGAAGATCCTATTAGTGTCAGGTTTGGTGGGTGGTGGAAGGATGAGGACTCAAATGCAGGAAGAGGATGGGTCTTTATTAAATGAATAAAAATAAAACACAACACAACACAACACAACACAACACAACAAAAACTACCCCGTGGGGGAAAACAGACTTGAGGGCTTGACTTGAACTTTACTTGGAGGAAAACATGAGAGAATAAACGACAACGATCCAGCACAGGACTACAAACACAAGGAGAATAAATAGGAGAGCAAACAAGGCAGGTAACGAGGGAGGGCAGGTGGGGCAAATGAACCAATAATCAGGTAACAAGATGGGCGGGGTCAAGACAATAGACATGAGAGCACATGGCACAAAGAAACACTACAAGCCATGTGCTCACACCAAACATAACAAAAACACAAGCACATGGCCAATGCAGACAACCCACAAGCCATGTGCTTACACAAGAGGAGACATGAACACGCAACTATGAAAACTCATAAGCCACGTGTTCACACAAGACAAAAACAACATGAAAGCACACGGCAGGTGGAAACAACCGCGTGCTACACAAAACATGACAATACAAGAGCACAAAACACAAGAACGCATGGCAAGTGAAAGTACACTCAACCGTGCGCTCACAATAAAGACAGGACTGGGAGCGCGAGCGTCCGAATCCCGACACGAAACCGAAACCAAACTAGACATGAGTGATCCGAACGCCACACTCCCAACATGAAACAAGGCACGCACGCAGATAAGAGAGCGCACGGCTCGAGAACACTCGAGACCGTACGCTCACACAAGGACATGACAAAAACGGGAGTGTCAGAGCTCTGTCACAAAACCAAGAAATAAACTAGGCAGAAGTGACAGAACCCTGACAATTAGTTGAACTGCGTATGGTGTCTATGAACAATTCCACAGGTATCGATTTTATTTGATATTCCAATTCATACAGCCAATAGCCAACATTTTACAACCAAACAGATTAGCCTATTAGGCCACGATAATAAAGTATGTAGCATTTCTTTACCGTTGTTTTGGACATATAGCTATCCTGTTTGTTGCTGCCGCACTGTTTGAGCTAGAGCTCTGTCGAGCTGATTCCTAAGTGCTTGTTTTTGTCTCTTAAAATCAAACTTATAACATATCACTCTTTCTTTTTCGGCGGGGGAACACATCCCCAACAATATTTTACATAAAAAACACTCGGATTACCTTGATATCGCTAGTTTTATCCGACTTCCCGAACATTCGCTATTAGCTTTAGCCAGTTAGCAATAGTGGCGTGGCACACTAGCGTTTGTACTCTTCTCTCACTATATTATTGTTCATCTATTCTAATGGTGAGTGTATCGGATGCTTCTCTACCTTTGTGTGCAGGTGAGGACACGTTTGAGCTGCATACGGTGCAGTTGGAACTGGAGGACGTGGAGCGACAGATCCGGATCCTTCTCGAGAAGCAGGCCGAGCTACGCGAGCGGCAGACAGCGCTGGAAACTTCCCGTGCTGACGCTCACCGCTCCTCGGTAAGTTTACAGCGCGATATTAACACTCCTGCTTCCTCTACGCCGTGTGTTTCTCTGCACAGGGCCCGAGCTCCCAGAACGCGTTCATCCCAGCCCTCGTTCACTCCGGCGCCGTCTCAACAGGGACCTTGGGTGCTTCAGCAGCGGAAGACGTGAGCCAGGCCTCGGACCAGGACCTCTCCTCCGCCACCCCCGATCTTCGAGGTCTCGACACGGAACCGCTTCTCCCCTCTTCGCGAGGCAGAACGCGACGCCGTGGTCATCGGAGACTCCATCGTCCGCCACGTCCATGCTACCACAGCCAAAGGTAAGGTGCGCAGTCACTGTTTTCCTGGTGCTCGTGTTCTCGATGTCGCTGCGCAGGTTCCCGCGATCCTCAACGGTGCTGAGACCATCGGAGCTGTAGTGCTGCACGCGGGGGTGAACGACACCAGGCTGCGGCAGACGGAGGTGCTGAAGCAGGACTTCAGGAGCCTGATCGAGACGGTACGAGCCACATCGCCCGCGACGAGGATCATCGTGTCCGGACCGCTTCCGACGTACCGACGAGGACATGAAAGGTTCAGTAGATTATTTGCTTTAAATGAATGGTTGATGTCTTGGTGTAATGAACAGAAGCTGCTCTTTATAAATAATTGGAATCTTTTCTGGGAGCGTCCTAGGCTCTTCCGTGCTGATGGCCTGCACCCCAGCAGAATCGGAGCTGATCTTCTGTCGGAGAACATCTCCAAGATGCTTCACACCATATGACTAGTAAGTCAAACCTCTAATCACAGTCTGTGTTCTGCCCACTTAATTGATAGAAATGTGAGTGTAGTACAGTCCATAGAAACTGTGTCTATTCCCCAAATAGTGAGGTCTAACAATAAAAATAAAGGATCTAGAAAAAATCTGATCGTGATCAAACCAGAAATTCGCAAAATTACTGAACAAAAACAATTTCTAAAGCTAGGGCTACTAAACATTAGATCACTGACACCTAAGGCGGTTATTATAAATGAAATGATCATAGATAATAGTCTTGATTTAATTTGCCTTACTGAAACATGGCTTAAACCAAATGATTATTTCGGTCTTAATGAGTCTTGTCTACCTGGCTACTGTTATAAAAACAAATGCCGTCTGATTGGCCGTGGCTGTCACGATCACCTGTGAGAGTGCCTTCAGCCTCTAGAGGGCACTCCTTCCCGGACTCATTGTTTCACTCATTTCATGAACTACATTTCCCATATACACTCCCTGGACTAATTACCATTCATCATTGCACCCAGCTGTTTTGTGTTTGTTAATTAGTGTTTGTCTATTTAATCTCAGTTGTGTCTGTCCCTGGTTGTGGTTCGTTGTATTTGTTACGTGCACTGTTTATATCTCTGGCTTGTTGTTTTGTGGACTGATTACCTGGATTTTGACCTCTTGCCTGCCTTGGATTACGTTTCTGGACTCCCCAATAAATACTTATGCTGCACTTGGATCTGTTACATCTTGTTCTTGTGCACCCGTGACAGAACGAACCACCACTATGCAAGGATCCAGCAGCAGGAGACTCCGGTCATCAGTGGGGGCTGAGGAGGCTCAGGCCCTTTTGGCGACTCTCCGCCAGAGGAGAATGGGAGTGCGGGCATTCGTCCAGAAGTTCTGGTCACGGGCGGAGGGGTATGGTCTCTCTGATACGGTCCTCAAAGACACTATTAATAACTGTCTGGATAGACCTCTGCCGCAGTGGGAGATGGAGCTGGTAAGGGGGTTAAACTTTTGGAATTTCTCCAATTACCTGCATCTGCGTGGGAATGGGCCGCTTCGACTACCTCCAGCACCCGCTCCAGCCCGTGTGCCCGCTCCAGCCAGTGAGTCCACTCCAGAGCCCGCTCCAGCCAGTGAGTCCACTCCAGAGCCCGTTCCAGCCAGTGAGTCCACTCCAGAGCCCGCTCCAGCCAGTGAGTCCACTCCAGAGCCCGCTCCAGCCAGTGAGTCCACTCCAGAGCCCGCTCCAGCCAGTGAGTCCACTCCAGAGCCCGCTCCAGCCAGTGAGTCCACTCCAGAGCCCGCTCCAGCCAGTGAGTCCACTCCAGAGCCCGCTCCAGCCAGTGAGTCCACTCCAGAGCCCGCTCCAGCCAGTGAGTCCACTCCAGAGCCCGCTCCAGCCAGTGAGTCCACTCCAGAGCCCGCTCCAGCCAGTGAGTCCACTCCAGAGCCCGCTCCAGCCAGTGAGTCCACTCCAGAGCCCGCTCCAGCCAGTGAGTCCACTCCAGAGCCCGCTCCAGCCAGTGAGTCCACTCCAGAGCCCGCTCCAGCCAGTGAGTCCACTCCAGTCTCGCATGCTCTCCCTGTCAGTCCCGTGATGGCCAGGAGGGCTGTCTTCACTTTTTATATTTTGGCTGTCTTGCGTGCCTGGAGGATGCACTCAGAACAGCCCGAGCCCGCTTCAGCCAGTGAGTCCACTCCAGCCAGTGAGTCCACTCCAGCCAGTGAGTCCACTCCAGCCAGTGAGTCCACTCCAGCCAGTGAGTCCACTCCAGCCAGTGAGTCCACTCCAGCCAGTGAGTCCACTCCAGCCAGTGAGTCCACTCCAGCCAGTGAGTCCACTCCAGCCAGTGAGTCCACTCCAGCCAGTGAGTCCACTCCAGCCAGTGAGTCCACTCCAGCCAGTGAGTCCACTCCAGCCAGTGAGTCCACTCCAGCCAGTGAGTCCACTCCAGAGCCCGCTTCAGTCAGTGAGTCCATTCCAGAGCCCGCTTCAGTCAGTGAGTCCATTCCAGAGCCCGCTTCAGTCAGTGAGTCCGCTCCAGCCAGTGAGTCCACTCCAGAGCCCGCTCCAGCCAGTGAGTCCGCTCCAGCCAGTGAGTCCACTCCAGAGCCCGCTCCAGTCAGTGAGTCCACTCCAGAGCCCGCTCCAGTCAGTGAGTCCACTCCAGAGCCCGCTCCAGCCAGTGAGTCCGCTCCAGCCAGTGAGTCCGCTCCAGCCAGTGAGTCCGCTCCAGCCAGTGAGTCCGCTCCAGCCAGTGAGTCCGCTCCAGCCAGTGGCTCTACTACTGAGCCCGCTCCAGCCAGTGGCTCTACTACTGAGCCCGCTCCAGCCAGTGGCTCTACTACTGAGCCCGCTCCAGCCAGTGAGTCCACTACAGAGCCCGCTCCAGCCAGTGAGTCCACTCCAGAGCCCGCTCCAGCCAGTGAGTCTACTACAGAGCCCGCTCCAGCCAGTGAGTCTACTACAGAGCCCGCTCCAGCCAGTGAGTCTACTACAGAGCCCGCTCCAGCCAGTGAGTCTACTACAGAGCACGCTGCCGTCCCAGAGCAGCCCCAGCTTGAGCACGCTGCCGTCCCAGAGCAGCCCCAGCCTGGGCACGCTGCCGTCCCAGAGCAGCCCCAGCCTGGGCACGCTGCCGTCCCAGAGCAGCCCCAGTCTGAGCCCGCTGCCGTCCCTGAGTCCTCCGCTCTCCCTGATACGGCCACGGAGACCGTTACCGAGCTGTCCGCTCCCCTTGATACGGCCACGGAGGCCGTCACCGAGCTGTCCGCTCTCTCTGATACGGCCACGGAGGCCGTCACCGAGCTGTCCGCTCTCCCTGATATGGCCATGAAGCACCCTTGGCCTACTGCCCTGCCGCCGTCCAAGCCTTCTGCTCTGCCGCCACCGCCCAGATCTTCTGTCCTGCCGCCGTCAACCAAGCCGTCTGTCCTGCCACCGTCGTCCAGGCTTCCTGCCCTGCTGCCACTGCCCCGGCCGTTGGAACCGTTGGAACCCGCCTGGTCAGTTCCGCCAGCACCGCCCTGGCACTCAGCCAGGATTCCAGAGGCGCTGGCACCAGCCTGGTCAGTTCCTCCAGCACCACCCTGGCACCCAGCCAGGACTCTAGAACCGCTGGAACCAGCCTGGTCAGTTCCTCCAGCACCACCCTGGCTATCAGTTGGGGACCCTGGATCTGGCCCACCATCCCTCCCCCTGATCCTCCTCCTGTCCACCTCCCTCCTGAGTTTTTTTTTTTTTTGTTGTGTTTTTGTTTTTTGTCTGGTGGAGCGTCTGGTAGCCGCTCCTTTGAGGGGGGGTAATGTCACGATCACCTGTGAGAGTGCCTTCAGCCTCTAGAGGGCACTCCTTCCCGGACTCATTGTTTCACTCATTTCATGAACTACATTTCCCATATACACTCCCTGGACTAATTACCATTCATCATTGCACCCAGCTGTTTTGTGTTTGTTAATTAGTGTTTGTCTATTTAATCTCAGTTGTGTCTGTCCCTGGTTGTGGTTCGTTGTATTTGTTACGTGCACTGTTTATATCTCTGGCTTGTTGTTTTGTGGACTGATTACCTGGATTTTGACCTCTTGCCTGCCTTGGATTACGTTTCTGGACTCCCCAATAAATACTTATGCTGCACTTGGATCTGTTACATCTTGTTCTTGTGCACCCGTGACAGTGGCGGTGGTGTTGCAACAATCTATAGAGAGATACTTAATGTTACTCAGAGAACAAACTACAGGTTTAATTCATTTGAAATTCTTATGCTAAATGTTACACTCTCAGATATAAGTAAAAAGTCGCTACTATCTCTTGATTTAGCTACCGTTTATAGACCTCCAGGGCCTTATGCTGATTTCCTAAAAGAGTTTTCAGACTTTCTCTCAGACCTATTGGTCAACGTCGATAAAGCGCTGATTGTTGGAGATTTTAACATTCATGTTGACAATACAAATGATACGTTAGGGGCTGCGTTTACTGATTTACTAAACTCATTTGGGGTCAAACAAAACGTCACTGGACCCACTCACCGTTTTAATCATACACTAGATTTAATTATATCACATGGAATCAATCCAACCGATATAGAAATTCTACCGCAAAGTGATGACGTCTCTGATCACTACCTTGTAACATGCATACTGCATACTGATGATATTTGTCAAATTGCTCCGCAATATCGACTAGGCAGAACAATTCTCCCGACAACTATAGATAAATTCACAAATAACCTGCCTGATCTGTCTCAGCTGCTCATCGTACCTAAACACACAAATGATCTCGAGAAAATGACTAGCAGCATGTGCACCATTTTCACTAGTACATTAGATACTGTTGCACCGATGAGATTAAAAAAGGTTAGAGAGAAAAATACTGTACCTTGGTACAACAGTATTACTCGCGCTATCAAAAAAGAAACTCGCAATCTAGAACGCAAATGGAGACAAACTCGTTTAGAGGTCTTCAGAATCGCGTGGAAAGAAAGTTCGTCTTGTTATAGAAAGACTCTAAAAGCACCCAGAGCCGAGCATCTCCGCAAACTCATAGAAAATAACCAAAACAATCCACGGTTCTTGTTTAGTACAGTGGCTAGATTAACAAATAAACAGACATCACCAGAACAAAACATTTCATTACAATTTAGTAGTGATGACTTTAAGAATTTCTTTACTGAGTAAATCGAAAGTATCAGAAATACAATTGTAAATGTACAACCTTTAACAGATTTTTATGATTCAGCCTCAATTATCGCCCCTCAAGAACAGTTGCAGTGCTTTACAACTATAGGACAGGAAGAGCTAAATAAACTTATCACTGCGTCTAAACCAACAACATGTTTATTAGATCCAATACCCACTAAACTACTGAAAGAATTGTTACCTGTAGCAGAAGAGCCTCTTCTCAATATTATCAACTCGTCTTTATCTCTAGGTCACGTCCCCCGACCGTTCAAGCTAGCAGTTATTAAGCCTCTCATTAAGAAACCACAATTAGATCCAAACGTATTAGCAAATTACAGACCCATCTCAAATCTTCCATTTATGTCTAAAATACTAGAAAAAGTAGTGTCGGTCCAATTATGCTCCTTCTTGCAAAAAAACGCTATCTATGAAAAATTTCAGTCAGGATTCAGATCTCATCATAGCACAGAAACTGCGCTCGTTAAAATTACAAACGACTTACTTCTAGCTTCTGACCAGGGCTGTGTCTCAATACTAGTGTTACTTGATCTCAGTGCTGCGTTTGACACTATAGATCATAAAATACTCCTAGATCGACTACAAAATTACACTGGTATTCAGGGACAGGCATTGCGGTGGTTTAGATCGTACCTATCAGACCGTCACAATTTTGTTTATATAAACGGGGAAAAATCTAAGATAATGATAGTAAACTATGGAGTGCCGCAAGGATCAGTGTTAGGCCCTCTGCTATTTTCAATCTACATGCTGCCACTCGGCAATATTATAAGAAAACATGGAATTAGTTTCCACTGCTATGCCGATGATACTCAGTTATATATTTCAACACAACCAGATGAAATCTCTAAATTATCCAATCTGACAGAATGTATTAAAGAAGTAAAACATTGGATGACTAGTAATTTTCTTCTATTAAATTCAGATAAGACTGAAGTATTACTTATTGGGCCAAAAACCTGTACACAGAATCTCTCAGACTACAATCTGCATTCAGAAGGATGTACTGTTACTCCATCCTCGACAGTTAAAGACCTGGGTGTTTTATTAGACAGCAACTTGTCCTTTGAAAATCATATTTCATATGTTACAAAAACAGCCTTCTTCCACCTCAGAAACATTGCTAAGATTCGGAATATGTTATCTTTTTCTGATGCAGAAAAGTTAGTTCATGCTTTCATGACGTCTCGACTAGATTACTGTAATGCATTATTAGCTGGTTGTCCTGCTTGCTCAATAAATAAGCTACAATTAGTACAAAATGCAGCTGCTAGGGTTCTTACCAGGTCAAGAAAATATGATCATATAACACCAATTTTATCATCTCTACACTGGTTACCTATTAAGTTCTGTATTGATTATAAAGTATTGCTAATGACCTATAAGGCTCTAAATGGTTTAGCTCCTGTGTACTTAACTGATCTTCTATCGCCCTACAATCCTTCACGCTCTTTAAGATCACAAAACTCTGGACTTCTGGTTGTACCTAGGATAGCTAAGTCCACTAAAGGAGGGAGAGCATTTTCACATTTGGCTCCGAAACTCTGGAATAGCCTTCCTGATAATGTTCGGGGCTCAGACTCGCTCACCCAGTTTAAATCTAGATTAAAGACGCATCTCTTTAGCCAAGCATTCACATAATGCATCTCATATCAGATCAATTGCACATGACTATCTTTGCTTAATGTTATGAACAGCAGCTACGCTAATTATTCTCCATTTGCTTTTCTGTTTTGCCTCGGGACACCTGTCCCGAGGTGACTAGAGAGGACTTCAGCTTCAGTTTGGATTCAGCCTCTTAAGAAGACCTCAGATGACCAACTACTATGAAGAGACGGCGCCAACTCCTGCGAGGACTTCAGAAGACGCAATCATCTGGATCAACATGTACATTGCACAATTTCTATATCCTAATTATTGTTAATGTAATTCATTTTTCAGGAGCTCATTGCTTCTACGTTCAGTTGAACTGCTAACGGTGATTGTAAATTAATTGCCTAAATTATTACATTATTTGCTAACTGCATTCTTTAAATTGTAATGTTGACATGCATTCTCTGTAAAGCTGCTTTGAAATGATATGTATCGTGAAAAGCGCTATACAAATAAATGTGAATTGAATTGAATTGAATTGAATATATACATTAAATAAGCTCCCATTGTTCAGAGTATGAAATGGTAATTTGTGGGTAGTGCAGTGGCGGCACCGGCGACCTGTTCGTTCGTTGAAAATGAACGCCTTTTGGTTGACACAGTTAAGCGGTTTATACTGCGCCTGCTGAAATATACATTTGATTAGGATCCCTCAATGTGCATTTGATCATTGTTTGTGTTCAGATGTTCAGCGGTTATGAGCGCGAGCACATTTCTTCTTTCAAATGTAGTTGTATAGCCTACGTTATTATTATACAAAGCAAAAGAATGATATTTGGACTACAGATGCCAGAAATATTGCTAGTCTCTTCTGTGTTTGTTGCAAAGATATCTAATGATGATGATGATATAATAATAATAATAATAATAATAATAATAATAATAATTTAAATATCTTAATAACATGCTATTGTATTGTGGCTACATAACCTACATACACAGCTCATAAGATGGGTAAGATTTTTAATGATTTTTTAAAAAAGTTTCTTCTGCTCACCAAGGCTGCATTTATTTAATTAAAAATACAGTAAAAACAGTAATATTGTGAATTATTATTACAATTTAAAATAACCGTTTTCTATTCGAATATATTTTACAAAGTAATTTATTCCTGTGATCAAAGCTGAATTTTCAGCATCATCTTCAGTGTCACATGATCCTTCAGAAATCATGCTAATATGATGATTTGATGCTCAAGAAACATTTATGATTATTATCAATGTTGAAAACAGTTTAAGGATTTCTTCATGAATAGAAAGTTCAAAAGAACAGCATTTATCTGAAATACAAAGCTTTTGTTATATATTAAACACTACCGTTCAAAAGTTTGGGGTCAGTAATAATTTGTATTTTTATTTTTTTTTAAAGAAATGAATACTTTTATTCAGCAAGGATGCATTAAATCGATCAAAAGTGGCAGTAAAGACATTTATAATGTTACAAAAGATTAGATTTCAAATAAACGCTGTTCTTTTGAACTTTCTATTTATCAAAGAATCCTGAAAAAAAAAATATTGTACACAAATATTTTGTACAATTGTAAACAATAAATGTTTCTTGAGCAGCAGATCAGCATATTAGAATGATTTCTGAAGGATCGTGACACTGAAGACTGGAGTAATTCAGCTTTGATCACAGGAATAAATTATATTTTAAAATATTTTAAAATAGAAAACAGTTATTTTAAATTGTAATAATATTTCACAATAATATTACTGTTTTTACTGTGCCGTTTTTACTTTTTACTGTACTCTGCATTAAATGCAGCCTTGGTGAGCAGACGAAACTTCTTTTAAAAACATTAAAAATCTTACCAATCCCAAATTTTTGAGTGGTATTATATATACAAAGAAACTAGTAACTAGCTACTTGAGTAGTTTTTCATTGGATACTTTTTTACTCTTAATTGAGGAACTATTAAGATTATTACTTTAACTTTGACTTTGAGTACTTGTACTTTTACTTGAGTACAGTTTTTGGATACTCTACCCACCTCTGCCTCTCTGTCAGTAGTATGTATGGGGGACAAACTGTCAAAAAATTGATTGATTGTGACCTCTGAACTTGACCACCCAAATCACACCCTCCTTTGACCTTGACCTCCCACATCACGTTCACCTTTGACCTTTTCATATGTGTTGCCTTATGATCTTTGGGGAACAATACGACCTGTGACCATTTTTATTGTTTGACATCACATATTTGAACTCTCCAGGGTCATTTTTGACTTCTCAGATCACATCTGTAGAGTGCGCAAAACCACATGGACATGTCTGTTTGACAAAGTTTCTCCACAAAAATATAGACTATGTGAGAGGCAAATTTGCACATGCAAAATTATACCAGGAGAAGAACCCTGTCTGGTATTTCATGATAAAGACTGGACATGATTTTACAGTCATGTCTGGAAAGATCTGAATGACTGCAGAGAAGAACCTTTGTACATTGCGGAGTGGGACAGGGTAACACCGAATGCCCGGTACCGAGTGGTTGGCGATCACTCTAAAAGGATCCTGATGAATGCATTTTCATATTCTTCTGCGAAGACAAGACAAAGCTTCGCGATCGCTCATGGGCCAGCTTACATAATGAACATCATGACCTGTACGAGCTGTAATTTTTGTTCAAGTGATGCGCTCTGTTGACTGCCCTTTATTCAATCATAAACAAAATGTTTGGTGTGACATGCATGATGGATGCAGCAAAATGAAAGTGCAGCAGTTCATGCGTTCTGCATTCCCCGCACACTTACTACAGCCATTATAAAGCACAGCAAGTCAGACCCTTCCCACATCACATTTTATACACCGTGTCTCAAGATGATGCTTCAGAACCCGGTCATATCCACAGCTGCGGCGGCACCTCTTTCGGCTTCAGCCTTAAGTCTCCTGATGACAGTGCTACTGATCATATTCTGCTGACGATGGGCCTTTAAGCCACAATGGCGAAGAGCGTAGGCTATAATGATTTGAAGATCGGGTTTAAACAGTTTGCGGGTCAGCTCGTCAAAGTCAAAAGCATGTGGGTGGTTCAAACAGACAGGAATGCTGCAGCTGGCTCAGATGATCCACTGCATAGCCCTCACAGTCTTCCTTCAGCCTGCCATCAATGAGGTGTTGCAGCAGCACCACGATCGTAGCTTTTAGGATTTTAAAATCTGACGTCGCCACGTGTGGCATCCAAACCCGTATTGTTATTGGCTGTAGTAATGAATACTATTCAATTATATCAATACAATTAAAAAAAAAAAAAAAATTGTAGTATCATGCATGTCTGACAGGAGACTATGTATTACGTTCAGTGAATTGCCTGATTTGACTGTTACACTGGAGGGCAGCAGTGCACTGCTTTAAAGGAATAATTGCTGCAAGCCAAAATCAAAAATGAATCAAAAAACTAAAATTCTATTAATGACAACTGTCTGTTACAGTACAGAAGGGACGGAGGCAGATGTGAAACAAACAGTATGGTTTATTGATACCAGCAGAGGTTGACAGAAGTGCAGGTGCGTAATACGTGATGTAGAGATGGATATAGCAATGCAGAATGGTGATACTGTCCTTTATGTGGTCGTAGGATGAAAGAACCAGGATGGCGCTGGAGACTTGGAACACTCACATACAGGAGGAGAAGCACACGAGGGGAACAGGAGACAGGTAAGTAGTTCATCTGGAGTCCTTAAGGTAAGGATGTATGATACAACAAGACCAGACAGTGAGTGTGTGTGAGTGTTGGCTTCTTATAGTGCTGGTGATTGCGGTGATGATGAGGTGCAGGTGGCGGTGATTAGTATTCGGGTGATTGAGTGCGCTGGGACTGAGTGAGGGTGGAGCCTGGTGTGTCTGTGACACTGTCATATTCAACTTTTATGAATTTATGTTGATAAACTATGGGGAAAAAGGTGAATAAAGACTGAGAGGAAGAACCTGAACATCCAGAAAATAGTATTTCAAGAAATGTTCAGCATTTGTACTGGCTCGTCTATTTGTCTCGTGTTCTGTGAGAGTTGTGAGTGGAGGGAGAGGAGTGTTTTGTTCAGCTCTGTGTTTTTCTGAATGTCAGGATATGCAACTTCATCTGTTTGCCTGTATTGTTTTCACCTAGGCTGTATAACTGTTTTACAAACTACAAAATTATTTAAATTTAAATTTCTAAAAAAACGCTATTATTTTATAAGAAAAAAATAATAATTGCTTTTTACTGAAAAAATATTCTAGTTTGTCATGTATATTTTTTAAATTAAATCAGATTACATTTTTAGCTGTCATATGGTCATGTTACAACATGCCCCATCACGTTACTGTCACGGTTTGAGTTGTGTTTTGTCCTGTTTAGTTGTATACGTCTAGACTCTAGAGTTTGTTTTTCTTTGGTCACATGTTCCCCTTTGTTCTCAGTTTCCCGCCACTTGTTTGTTACTATGGTTTCTGATTTGATTAGTGTTTGAGTTCAACTGTGTCCAGTTAATTAGTCTCGTTAGTCCTTCTGTTCGCTGTGTATTTACACCCTGTGTTTCCTTCTGTTTCTGGTCAGTTCTCTGTTGTGTATGCCCGGTTGTTTTGTTCTGTTTCTTAGTGAAGAGTGTTTTGTTTAAAGTTGTTATGAATAAACCTTATACTGCTTGTGATTAGATCCTACACCTCTTCTTGATTTCAACCAAGTGTGACAATTACAGCATGCCCCACCTGTGGGGCATGTTGTCACATTTCACTTCCCTTCTTTCAGGGTAAATAAAGAAAAAAGTATACACTGTATTAATGAAACAAAACCACATATTTGTACCATACATGTGTGTGAAATTAATGTGGAACAAAATAATTTTTTTAAAGATTTACACAAACTGAGAAGAATCAAAAAGCATTAGATTGTGCCCAGCTCTCCCCTATGCACATTATACAACTTTGTAAATGGTCTACACAGTTTCAGCTATTGTCCTGTGAACATATTACAGAAAATTAAAATCGTTATGTTCTTATTATCTGTTTAGTGTTTCAGTCAGGATATATTTGCTAACGTTTAACTGAACCTAATACAGGATAGATTAATTACTCTTTATCTTACTGTTTATATACTAACACTTTTTACTTTAGCATTCCACCAGGATCAGGAACCAGGAAATGTTGACAGGAGATATTGCTTTTGCTCACATCTATCATGGCGTCCAAGAGAGAACATAAGCAGCAGAGAGGATTATGAATTCATGCAAATACTGTCATAAATTACTCTTTCACTTCAGTGACAATAAAGCTGAGATTAAATTCTTTTAATGCCAAACATAAAATTCCCAATGTCCAGTAATTAATGGACTTGAATGTAACTTACAAAAGCAAAGTTGTGTTGCATTCACGTTTAAATGAATTAGAACTTAAATAGTGAAAATATTGATGACAAGTATAAAGAGAAAAAACAAAAAAAGATAAACTTGATTAAAATATAAATGCACAAAACATGTTAGATGCAGTTTTTACATAAGAACATAACAGAATGATTGCTGTTTACTTGCATGGCCAAATCAAAGTGTCATACAGAGATAAGCTCATACAAAAAGAAAAAAAGTTTATCCATTTTCTAAACCATTTGTCCTATCAAAGTGTCTATCGCAGTGTCACGGGCCGTAAACAGGGAAACACTCAGGACCGATGACCAGTTCATCACAGGGTGAACGAACACGAACACGAACACACACACACACACACTCACACACACACACACACACACACACACACACACAAACACACACACACACCTATGGGCAATTTAGTCAACAGTTCACCTGTGCCTTTGGATTGTGGGGGAAACTGGAGCACAATAGTATATTCAGAAATTAGCCTTGATTAATTAATTCTACAGGTGAAATTTTTCAGAAAAGTAAGCTCAGTAGCAGTCAGGATCAGCATACACATTCTGAATCACAACTGATTTTGGTCGTCGTTCGCTTGTGTCACTGTGTTCTGGAAGATTTTCTTTGTTTTTATCATGACTGTTATTGCAAGTGCCGAGGAAGGTAAGGAACACCGGTATGAATACAACGCCATGGACGGCCCCAAACAGAATGACTAAGAACATGATTTTGAAGAAGGTCCTGAAGATGTAGCTTTTAGCAGCCGCGAGCACCACCACTCCTGCGATAGTAGACACGGCACCCTGAATGATGGGATAGCCCAGTTTAGTGAGGGCGTCCGTGGCTTTCTCATTCGCTGAGGATTTTTCACTTGACACAAAAGCATAGGATATGTGAGCAGAGAAGTCGACAGAAAACCCGATACAAATAACAAGATTAATCATAGAAACGGAGTCTAAACTGACATCCCATAATGCCATGAAACCGGCCACTCCCACAATGACAGATGCAATGGCAAATGTCACCCAGAGAGAGCAGAGAGGGTTTGGGATCAACAGGAGTGAAATGACTAACATTGCACACGTAGCAACCACTAAGTTTTGGATTGTATTGCTGATGATGACAGCATATTGGTCGAAATAGATGAAAGCAGGGTGGTACACTATCAGATCAACGGGCGTCTGCAACTTCCCACATTTTTCTGCGGTATCTCTAAATGCATCCAGCATGTTCTTCTCATCGATCGCTGTACGGATGTTCACAGTCTGAATGAACATACGTGATGCGTGAATTTGACTGTTAGTGAAATTGACATCTTGACTAAATCCAGACTGATTAAGAAATGCAGTTAAATGGCGTTTGAATTGCATTTCATCATCTAAATTGACACCTGGAAACTGCATGTATGCACTCAGCCAAGAAACAGGCGGAATGCCTGAACGTGCCATTGTCAGATTTTGAAAATTTTCCAAACACAAGTCAAGACTTTTGCGAGCAGTTGGGTTCCAGTACTGAAATTCTTCATCCTTTATAACTAACATGACATTGGGACCATAGGAAGAGAAGAATTCATCTTCTTTGTCATAGTAACTACCAACATATGAGCCGTCTGCTGCTAAATGTTTCAGATCTAGACCTTCCTGCATTTGGAAGCATCCATAGATACTCACTGCCAAATACCCAGCATAGATCACACACACGAGCGTCTTAACCCACACTCTCGTCAGAAAAGGGCCGTAATACTTTTTAAAGAATGAATCCACTGGCATTTCAAATTCCTTTTGTGTGTTTTCATCATACGCCCCACCGACACAACAACCTCCACCATCACCAGTGGCTTCTGGGACTTTCATGCAGGTCAGCCAGTGCCTGTTGCCTTTCTCTCTCTGTCCGTTTAGTGCGAGACACGCGCCGAAGAAGGTGATGTTGAAGATGTAGCAGAACAGAAGAGCTGTGCTGGTGTACATGCAGAAAGACTGGACTGAGCGGAAGGGCGTCATGAGACCGATGTAGAAAGCCAGAACATCTGTCAGGGTGGTGATAGTGATGGACACGCCGGCCTCTTTATACGTTTCTGCTAAACGAATCTCAACAGCTTTATTAACTTCAGTCTTCTGCCAGCAGGAGATCATAATGAACATGTCATCAACACCAACACCTGGAGGAAAACAGAGACTGTGAACTTATGAACATCAGCTGTGAGACACTTACTAGGTGATGAAATGAATTAACTTACCAAGGATCAGAAAGGGGGCTGTGGCCACGGTCATGGCAAACGGCATCCCACAGAACAGCAGCAGTCCAAAACTGGCCAACACGGCCATACCAGCGGAGACGACGCCGAACGCGGCCACCCACACCTTCGTCCTGACACAGTCTAATCTGTGGAAGGAGACAAGGAATAAATGACATAGCTAGTGATAGAGACATGTGCTTATGTGATTATTTTTTAATTATTCGTAATACCTCAAACAAGACAGAATTGAAATGGTAATGGCCAGGAAATATGTAACAGAGAAGAGAGGGATGACAGAGTCTGAATTGGTCTCAAACTCATTCTGTCTTGACACTGATGTAAAGTAAGACACATGGACCTGTAGAAATGAAAAGAAAAAAAAAAAGAATAACAAAACACTTTCTGTATAATTACTGTCAGGAGTGGAAATGGGGTTAAAAACAGCCACTAAAAAGACTGATGAAAAGAGGGGAAAACATGATGATGATCCTGCAAGCTTTTTAAACTTCTCATGACCACCTTTACTAGAATTTATCACGTTCTGTTGTATTTATTGTGGTACATTTTAACTAACTTGAAGAATTTATAATCTGTTAAGGTTTTAGATTTTAAAGAAGAAAGAAAAAAGTTAACATTGTCCTAAGCATGCAATGAGGAGTCATCAATAGCCTTCCTGTATTATATCCTTTTTGTAACAAATGCTATGGTTAAACAATTACAAGAAATACTTTTCATCACAAGGCCAAGTACAAGTTAGAATCAGGAGCTTAAAAGTATGAACCTTTTTGAAGTATGGACTAAACATTGATTTTCCTCATATGTAAAATGTGTTCTGCTAATATGACAGATGCTATATTAGGAAAAACCTGGCTGTATCCCAAGAAATGACAGGGAATTAACATCAGAAAATTTAAGTAAAGATAGATTGACTTCCATGTCACTTTGTAAACAAGTCATTGTTAACTATAGCCTGTTACTTTATTGCAGTTGTGTTGTCAACCAACTTTGCATGTGTGGACCATTTTGCAAAAATAAAGCAACAAACAAATAAATAAACCTCACGAGGGTGCAAACCCAAACTACGCCCTTGCAACAGAGGGAGACAACCAGTCCCCCATCCCAAACAGAAGCGAACACAGAGTAAATCACCCTTTGAAAGTAAAGATTGTATCAATTACATCGTTACACCAGTAGGGGGTGACAAGTGACTGATAAAAATGTATAACCGATTTTTAAAAAATAATAATTAATTCAAATTAATTAAATATGTTTTTGTAAATAGACTGCAGCAACTAACATTATGTCAGAACCTATTTTTTTTAGTTGTCTATTCAGAATTGTGAACACTACTTTTTTTTTTTTTAAATGTGATTCTCAATTTCCAGAATCTTGCAGCTCATTGAGTAACAACAGCATCATAACCTCATGTGATGAAACAGGTTGTGAGAAGGAGAACAACTCATTAATAGGCTACTCTTTAAATTCTGGGGGAAAAATAGAATCAGCAGTTAAAATTATTTTAGAGAATATTAGAATAGAACTAGGCTACATGTTTAGGTTGCAATTTTTTTTTTATCTCCATGTCTATGGTAACATCCCCAAAACAAAGTTTTATAAAATGATAAACATGACATTTCAACCCTTTTAACCATTGTTTAAGAAAAGGGATGAGTGAATATTATTATATATTCTACATACATTAATATCCAAAATATTTTGCTTTTTAGAATGCACATTAGCTTCCTTTTCCGTTAAAACTGGTTCCCCTTTAAACGTGTTTAATAATTATTGATTTTAAAAGTATACTAAACTGAGAGGTAGCCATCCAAAACATTCAGTTTTCTTCAACCTGAAGACACAACCTGAGGACACCTTAACTACTATGTACTTGCATTTAAATTAATCATTTGATACATTGTACTTATTGTGTACATACATGTTTTTACATTGTACTTATATTTAAAAAAAAATCTGCATGTAATTACATCTGTAATTAATTTCTGTAATTACATTTATAATTACACTGTTGACCCATCCCTTAACCCTTACCCCTACCCTCAAACCTACCCATACCACCAAAGCTTTCCCTAACCTTACCCGTATCCTTCTCAATAGCAGCACAAGTGTTTTGCAATTCAATATGAACCCAATAAGTACATTGTACTTATTTTTTGATGTAAGTACATAGTAGTTAAGGCCACTTAATATAAAGTGGGACCAATATATTTAAAATGTTTGCAACCTGTTCAATTCAACACCACATATGCAAATTCCTAATGTATCTTTAACTTGGCCAAAATCAAATAGGAAATATGCCTGTTTAATGTTATTATAGATTATATAATATTTTATACTTTAATACATCTGAAAAGTCATTGAAAGTAAAAAAATAAATTAATAATAATAAAAAATCTTCGCAACTAGAGTCCCCCCAGTGAATCTCAGCCATTCCAGCCCTGATTACTGTCAGTCCTACTTTGATGATAGGAGCCAGAGGGTTGATATTAAGGGTATATTATCTAGTCCTTTATTTATTAATTGTGGAGTTCCTCAAGGGAGTATTTTAAGTCCCTTATTTTTTCTTTTATACATAAATGACCTTAAAGCAGCATGTTCAGAGGAACTTTTTCTTTATGCTGACGATGCAGCAGTTTTAGTGTTTCATCATGATAAGGGGGTCTTAGATGAAACAATGACTTCACAGCTACAAGAGATGTCCAAAATGTCAAAAATGTAAAAAAATGTAGTAAATTATTTGGGTTGTTTAATAGATAATAAATTACCAGGTGATTTTATGGCTAGAAAGGTATTCACAAAAATATGTGGTAAAATTAGGTTTTTAGCTAGGCAAGCTGATTTATTGGATGTTCAGTCCTTAAAATTGTTGGCAGGAGCCTTGATTCAGCCCCATTTTGATTATGCTACCTCCTTTTGGTACAGTAGTTGTTCTCAAGGTATGAAAGATAAATTGCAAAAGGCTCAAAATAAATTAGTTAGAATTATTTTAAAAGTGCATTCACGAACACATTTGCATAGGAAATTATTTAAGGAGTTGGGTTTATTGACTGTGGAAAAAAGGGTGTTTTTTAAAATTGGGTATGACTCATAAAATTGTTAATAATGGTTCTCTGGTTCTCTAGTTATTTAGAAAATTATTTTTACATGGTGAGACAACAGCATTCTTATGGTACTGGGGTAGAAATTTTAATATTTGTCCATGCAAACTTAAAAGTAACTTTTCTATATACTAGTGCTGTAGAATGGAATAAATTACAAGCGTCATTAAATGGAGTAAAAGATTTTGGGAGATTTAAAAGTTTGGTAAAAAGATGGTTGTTTGGTGATGTAAGCTAGCTTGCTTTGTGGTGTGTCCAAGGGCGTAGATTTGGTTTCAACATTGGGGGGGCTGAACGTTGGTATGCTGCCTGTTATTTATTTATTTATTTATTTATTTTTAAAAATAATCTGTTTTATGTTTAGCGTTATTGGATAATTTCTTTTCTATCTATCTATCTATCTATCTATCTATCTATCTATCTATAATAACTTAAGGAAATTTATGTATAATCATTCATTAAATTCTAACATAACTGAGTGATTCTAAAAAGAAAGAAATTATGTTAAATATTGAAACCGCCAGTAGGTGGCAGTGGTTTGCTTTTTTATTGAGTGAGTCACTTAAATCGTTCATTCAGCCAATTCGTTCAAAAGTCAGATTAATTTAGGAAGAAAAACACCGATGTGAATACTTTAGTCATTGATAATTGCAGACACTATTGAAAAATGAACTAACAAAACAGACAGCTGTTTTTGGTAACTGGTTAAAGTTACACTGATAATAAAGTAACGTTAAAACAGCAGACACTTAACATATAATCACTGAAACACCAAACTACACAGACAGGTGTTTGAATCCTGTGAGCCATAATTAGGACGTTCACTCTACAAATTAAAGGTGCTCTAAGTGATGTCACGTGTTTTTAGGCCAAAACATTTTTTGTCACATACAGCAAACATCTTCTCACTATCCGCTAGCTGCCTGTCCCCTGAACACACTGTAAAAAAACCAGTCGCCACAAGCTCCGTAAACGGCAATAAAAACAAACTGGTGCAGCCTGGACCACAAAACATAATAAACATGCTCCAGCCAATAACCGACAAGAATGATTTTAAATGCGCGTTCATGGCTGTTTCAGGAAGCACGGAGGGGAGGAGGAGGAGGAGGGAGGGTCTAGCTATCCTCTGTTTTGTTTGACAACACTTCAAACGTCAAAAGGAAGTTACTCCACCCAGGATCGCTTAGAGCACCTTTAACTTTGTAAGTAATTATCTGATGACATTTGACCTTTCATGTTTGGAAAAAAGAATATTAAACAAACCTTTAAGTAACCTAGATCGTTTTTTTCTCTGGGGCTGTTTTGCGGTCTTCTTGGGGCATGTAAACGGCGCATGCTCCTTGACCTTGCGAACAAGCCACGCCCTCGTGCTGTCGTCAGACTCGAAACCCCAAGTAGTCTGAGCCGATAGTTATGGCTTAATTGCAATTGGATTAGCTAGCTAAAATATATATGGAGTGAATTACACAATATTCTCATCCCTCCTTCTCAGTACATGCTTTATTCTTTTTAACGTCCCTCTTTGACCAGCAGTTTAATATAGATGGCTGGGCAGCGCTTCTCTTCATTTTTGGTGTTACCTGTGCTCACTCATTCAAACAGTAGAGCGCCACTCGCGTTGTTTTGGTGAAAGTGCGATGCATTGGTTGGGCGTTACCAATCAGTTCAATGGAGAGGGAGTATTTTTTTGTCTAATTTATTATGACAAACTCATATTTGATTAGAAACAAAATTAGTGTTACAAAATAAATGAATTCTACATATTTTTCATTTGATCTACTGTGATTTTCAGGGGGGTTGAAACTGATGGATTTTAATATTGGGGGGGTTACCCCCCCCCCCCCCCCCAACCCCCACACCCCCCACAAACTACGCCCCTGGGTGTGTCTATTGTCAAAAGTGAATGTATTTTATTATATATTTTATGGGATACTTGTTATTTTGTAAATTTTTTATAAAGGCTTGTAAAATAAATAAAACTAAAACTAAAAACTAAAACTACATAAATGTGTTTCATTGTGTGGAATCAAAATGCAGAACTAATTATTACAAATTATGACAGGACATGACAAGGCAGAAAAATCAAACAAATGTCTATACAGTTAATTATCATGGTATATTACAGTTGCTGTCCAAATGACTTTTGGTGCTTGACTTATTGTAGATGGTTGGAAAAATGTCACATGAGGTACTTTTACACACAATGGTCATTAGGTATCTGTATGTGTATAGATTTAATTCACAATCATCTTTACTTACCGTTTTCTGGTCTGTAGAGTTTGAGAGGAGTTTTAGAAAGCCATCAAGCCAGTTTTCAACCTCCTTCTTCTCGTCTAAGAAATAAAAAAGCCTGACCGCTTTTGCACTGGTGAGCTTTGAGCTATCCAGCTCTACACCGCCGATGGTTGTTCCCAAAAACATGCCATTATTCATCGGATATGTTATGTTTAAAGAAACTATTTCAGTAGCATTGTAATTTATAATGTCTAAAATTGCATTTGACATACAGTCTCCCTTTGTTTTTGCACAGAGGTTTTCAAAATTGTTTCCCGTCGATATACTTTTCACTTGTCTGTCTAACTCTATAATGTCATTAAAAGCTGCTACAGTTAATATATTTTCTCCTTGCAAGCCTGTAATAATCAAAGAGGCATAAGTGCCATCAGACGAAAGCCGTAGCTGAGAAAACTCTTCAGATTGTGGGAAATTTTCCACCACAATCGCCCTCTCCAACTTGGCAGGTCCATTGAGAGGCGTAAACTGGTCTTCAATATCATTTGCCTCCCTCTCCTGAAGAAAGATGAAACCAGCTCCAAGGGCAGCAGCTACACATATAGCTAATAAAAGAAACACAAAAGGATATCTACCAACAACACGACCAAGCTTTTCAAAGACCAGGGACAGAGGCCTTTCGATGCAGTCTGTTTTACACTTCGCCATCCTCTACCTCACTTCAGCAGTCTAGTCCGTCTTCAAAGCTCCAGCAACACCCTTCGTTAGTGTCTCAGTGTTGTTATAATGTCATCATATCATAAAGGCTGAGCTGAACACTAACAACTCATTTGTTACTCATTAACACACTTTATTGTTATCTCCTGCCTTCTGCATCACTGCCAGAAATAACTTGCTTTACTTGCTTTACTTTAGTGGCATTTTTATTTCAACTAAGGCTTTTAATTTTTTTTTTTTTTATAACCATATATGTCTATTAAACATAATTCATAGGCAAGTTAATGAATTAGTTAATGATGAACAAATCATTTACAAAACATGACCATTTATGTTCATAAATGATTAATAAGTGATATGCTAACAATTTACAAACGTGTTGTAAGTTATCTTATAATATGTTTAAACCATTCAATAAATCAAACAGATCATTAGTAGATGGTTTATAAGTTGATACATTATTTATCACTGATAAATCAATTAAGTATTTATGATAAAAATATTTTAGTAAGAAATAAATATTAACTAATAACTTATAAATGACTTATAATGGCCAGCAGCCATATCACCCTGTAGCCCAAGACTGGTCACCCACTGAAGCTAAGCAGGGCTGGGCCTGGTCAGTACCTGGATGGGAGACCTCCTGGGAAAAACAGGTTGCTGCTGGAAGAGGTGTTAGTGAGGCCAGGAGGGGGCGCTTACCCTGCAGTCTGTGTGGGTCCTAACACCCCAGTGTAGTGATGGGGACACTATACTGTCAAAAAGCACCGTCCTTGGGATGAGACGTTTAACCGAGGTCCTGACTCTCTGTGGTCGTTAAAAATCCCAGGCTCAAAACCTGGCCCCATTGTCCTCTGTCCATCATGGCCTTTAATCATCCCCATACACTGATTGGCTTCATCACTCTGTCTCCTCTCCACCAATAAGCTGGTGTGTGGTGGGCGTTCTGGCGCAATATGGCTGCCGTCGCATCATCCAGGTGGATGCTGCACATTGGCGGTGGTGGAGGAGATTCACCCTTCAATATGTAAAGCGCTTTGAGTGTCCAGAAAAGCGCTGTATACATGTAAGGAATTATTATTATTATAACTGAATTAATTGAACATTCATAAAATGTTAAAATATCATTAATCATTTATGAATGTATAGTCATGTTTCGTAAATGATTTGTTCATCATTAACTAATAATTTATAAGTGACTTATAACTGAACATTATTATAAAGTGTTACCAGCATGGACATGGACAGTCGTTAGCTTCTTTTACTACTCTTGAGATTTTTTAATATACCAGGTGATTTAGATGTTACTACATTTTTATTTTACTTGATAAAGCAGTTTTCCGTCAAATCGGCCTGTGTTCAGATGGTCACTGCAACCTCTAAATCCAGCAAACCAGACCAGAACATTTTTAGCTATTATTCTTTGTAAACACATTATTCTCTTGTAATTACTGACCCCTTTTAAAAAAAAAGGATCAGGAAAAAAACAAAACATTTTAGCAGCTCCCAGTATGTCCCATTTAATGATTTATACAATCTTTATGAGTAAAAACATTATCACAACTTTTATGAGACATTTTTATTATTATTTTATATGATTGTGGTTTGTGTCTTTTCAGAAAGTAGCTATTGGACTGTTAATGAAGAGTTTATTTAAAGTGTAAAGGTCAACTTACCTAGGGTGACCATACATACTCTTTTTCCCAGACATGTCCTCTTTTTGGACCTAAAAAAATGCGTCCGGCCAGGATTTTTGAATCGGCCAAAATGTCCAGGAAGTTCATTCTTTGAATTAACCTTTTTTTTCTCGGTTAATAATGACTTTAATCTCGAGATGGTTTTATTTTTTTTATTATTGCTTGGCCCTAATCCTCTTCTGTACAGGGCTCCATAAATTGGCACAATCCCTGATCAAGGGAAGGTAACTCGTAGTCGAGTGGTACAACATTGGACAAAACCAACAATAACACGAGTTCAAATCCCACACAAACATGGCCTACTGAGATGTGTGTATGAAATATTTAACAATAAATACTTGTATGTAAAATGGCATGCAATTTTCTTCATTATCTGCACTTTAAAATATTAGGCTAATATCTAGAATAGCGATTTAAGTCTGAATTGTTCCTTTGTGACTTCTTTTGTTTTTATTCAGCCTCAGATGCTCAGGTATGGGGGTTGGAGAGTTTAGTAGCTTCACGGTGCGGGTTCAGGACAAAAGGTGTAAATCGCGTGTCAGGGAGACAAAGAAACCTGAAGATCCAGCGCTTTGGCGAGAGTGACCAAAATAAAAACTTCTATTCTTATCTTGCTTGTACTGCTATTTTTATTTTGCACGTTAAAAATTGTAAAACGTCGCAAGCATACGATTTTGTATTCCTCATTTTACCTAGTAAATCCATCAAAGCAAAGTTATATTCACTTTTTTTTTTTTTTTTTGATCCAAGAACTAATACCTCTGTATTGTCAGAATTGAGAGAAAGGAAAATACTGACCATTCAGTTTTTGATACCACCAATACATTCTGCTAATTTGGCAAATTGAGAGGTTTCTTTACGTCTGGGAAAAATATAAAGCTGATTTGGGTTAGGCTATATCTAAATATAAAACATGCGATAAAGAGTCGAGTCAAATTGATCTATTCCAGTGTAAATGACATCATCCAACGTAAGACACTGATTACAGTCAGAGGAAATTTCCTAAGAAATTAATTTATGAGCTTACAGGGAGTCCCGTAAAAAAGCATTAACAACAGATAACGAGTTCCAGCTAAATGAAATGTACTAGTCAATCATTAGCTAACTGTATCCAGGTAAGTCAATGTTTATCACTTCATTTGCGTTATATTTCTTTCTAGTTCTCAGAGCCAAAATTGAACATAATATTAATAGTAAATGTAATAATACAAAAGCACATAATGAGTTTCACCTTATCAGTGTATATTATAGATATTCTTACAAAAATAAAATCATTTAATGTACAGTGAAATCTATATCTACTTTTAAAAGCTTAGGCTATTTTCTTAGCTATATGGGCAATTCCATGCAAAGGTCATCTTTACCATGAGAAAAAAAAAGTTTTTACCAAAATAACAAAACCCTTCTTAAGTTGTCCATTTAGGTTTGTAATATACTGTATTAATGTGCTCTAACAGAAATTTTTAAGAAAATCACCTTGTTTATCCACAACAGATGAGTTAAGCAACAATGCTTAAATTAAATTTTCAACCAACCATATTTCATGCTTTCAAAGAAGGAATCAAAGACCCCCTTTTTTAAACTTTATTTTAACACTAAGCATTGTGTAGAAAGATGGAGGCATGCCTGAGAAATAAATACAGTCATTTCGAGATAACAGCACTGCCTGATGAATTTATAAGGGCGATAATAAAGAGGTCAGGACGCTTCAGTGCTCTGTCACTTCTGTAACGTTTTAAAGATTAACATTGAAACTTCATATACAAAGCTGAATTATGTTTATGCTTATTGGGATAAGCAGTTCATCTCAGTACTTTGCTCCGAACAACCATAATAAGCGTTACGGACGCTTCATATTAAATCATATACAATATTTTGTAAAATTCCCTTAAATTTTGCTAAAAAAAAATTATTGTTGATTTAAATATTATTGAACAAAAATCTGGAATCACCCCTTATCAGGTGAAATATGCATGTATCAGTTCAGATACTAGGCCATACTAGACCTACTCTAAAGTAGCATCAAGATTAACTAATTAGAAGCTAATTTCATATGGCCTGCTGAAGAGGATAAGGAGAAATATAAACTGAATACACAGAAATTTTCTTAACATCAGCTTGAAATACAGTATGAACACATGGCAGGCAGCTTAATGGTATAAAGCTTATAATGGATCATGTTTTAAATATTATTATTTATTTTTTTATGTATTTTAATGCATCTAGTGTGTTTATTGAACCAATCAGAAGAGAGTAAATCGAGAGTCAGCGAGAAGCTCATTTGATTGGCTACAAGAAGAAGATCCCACCTTCCTCCTCACGGATACAATTTTTTAAGGACCGAGTATGAGTACCGATACTTTTTTTCTAGTACTTGCCGATACCAGTACCTATACATTTATTAATTTCTCTCTCTCTCTCTCTCTTTGTGATGCTGCAGTTTTTCAAGCACAACACAGTGAGACTAATGAATCTAGGACAGCTTCTTGATTATTACTCTAATGAAAAAAGTAATATTTTTTATGTGCTTGTCATAAACTTTCACACATGAACTTTCACAGTGTCCAATAAACTTCCAAAGGCATAATTACTAATATATATAATTGTTGTTATATAAGAAGAAATTTAAAAACAATACAACAAATACTATAGAGATACAAATTAAATAAACTTGTTTTTTCAGATACAGTAGGTTTATTTACCATGTATACATTTATTTAACACGTTTTGTTGTTTTATTAACATTAATGACAAATATAGGCTACGGTCCCTTTAAGACCGAATCCATGGATACTGACACATATCCTGTTTTCACCCAAACGTTTACGTCCACTTAAGCCATAACCGACACAATGGACATTTTGACAGCTGTGTGTGCATTTGACCATTCAGGCGCGAGGAGAACTGATCGCGCGCGAGAAAGAGAGCGAGCGCTTCTGGTCTGTGTCATTCAGCGTGATTCCACCTATCCCACCTTCACTAATCGATAACGAATTATGATTGAAAGCATGCAGTTCGCAACGTGTGTGTTGTCATCATTAATTTTGAAGTATTTCCACACCTCTGAGGCTGACATTGTTTCTGTTGCTGCCGTCGGTGTCTCTGTGCGCGGAAAATTCTGTCGGTTACGTCACGTGAGGTATCGGTCTTTGGTATCAGGGGTATTTTTACGAGTACGAGTACAAGTACGAGCTTGGTATCAGGCCCGATTGCCAGGTAGACGTATATAACCGTGTCCTACCATGGAAAGATTTTACCCCAGCTCGGAAATTGCCAGTTGTGACGATTAACATCCCCTGTATGTGTGTGAGCATCAGCAGCCATGAGTCACACTGAAGTGATGTCATCTCCCTCTCTTCAATTGATTGGCTAGAGGAGGAGCTGTCAATCTAGAACTAGTGGACCAATGGTGACGCATAAGCCTGCAATAATTTACATGAAACTCAAACTGCAACATTTGGAAAAGCAATATTCAAGAGCTTGTGGAGTAGCCATTGTAGCTTTGCAGACTGTTTCCTAAAGCTTATTCAGTAGGTAGGGCCTGTAGGTTGTCTAGAGAGAATGTGACGCCTTCAATAGTCGTAAAACACCTGCTGTGTAACCTCTAACCCCTGGAGGGTAAAACGTCTATATAGCGTTTGAAGTCATTTAAATGTTTTAGAAGATAAAATGTTTCAAAGATCTTTGCTCCACATTCTATACCCTAAACTATAATATAGTATGTAAAATGACTCTAGAGAATGGTTAAACCATCATTTTATTAAATCAACCAAATGCTACGAACAAAGAGATGATGAGAATACCTAAAGTTCACTAACATTACAGCTAAATGTGTAGGAAACATTGCTTTTCAGACAAGATGGAATGGGTAAAACGATAAAGGAAAGTAAACACGCTCATAATTACAATTACAGACGAATAAAGAATGGCCACGATAAAAACTGTTTCATAAAAATACAAGCAACCGACTACCTAGGACCTGTTTTGTTATTTTGATCCGACTGTTTCTTCATTAGACTTTTGTTCAGAAGACACCCAAAGGTCCACAGGGTAACATCGGTATTCAAAATATGCTGTCAAAGGTCATGTCGGGTCCCCGGAGGATAACCATCAATGTCAAAGGTCATTGGGGTGATAGAAACGGTCAACCATGGGGGGATGGGAAAACTTTGTGGGTGGCCCCATAGAGGTTAAAGGGGTCAGAGGTCATGATCAATCATCTTGACAGTAGGTCCCTCATATCACTACTTAAAATGTTTTATATTGAGACAAATGTTGTTGATTTAATATGCAGTTTATTTGAACATTTAATATGAAGTTGCCGAAGTTGTGGAGAAAGGCCACGGATTGATTTTTTTTTTTCCCATTAATTTTCCTTTTTATTCATTCAGAATATAAAATGGTCTGAGGAATCTCTGTTGTCCGGTCTCATTAAATTGTCAACACAACGCAGAGCAAAGGTCCAGACCAGTCACATATACAACTTCCTGGATTGACATTTCACTTGGTAACATTAGCCAGTTTTCATTTATATGCTGTTTATTGTTGACGATCGCATTATTTTTCATATGCGTCTGCTTACATATGAGATGGCTAATTTCTTCATCTTCCTAGCCTGTGTTTTGGTCTGGTGATTCTGTACTCATTCAGGAGAGGTGTAATAGCGCCCCCTAGTGTATAACAGTGAAAATATGAAAACCTGGAAATATATATATATATATATATATATATATATATATATATATATATATATATATATATATATATATATATATGGACAGGTTTGTTGGTATGGGTAGGTTTAAGGGTGGGTTAAGGTTTAAGGGAAGGTCAACAGTGTAATTATAAATGTAATAACAGAAATTAATTACAGATGTAATTACATGCAGGTGTTTTTAAAATATAAGTACAATGTAAAAACATGTAAGTGCATTGTATCAAATGATTAATTTAAATGCAAGCACATAGTAGTTAAGGCCACCTAATATAAAGTGGGACCCTATATACAGTGCCCTCCACAAATATTGGCACCCTTAGTAAATATGAGCAAAGGCGGCTGTGAAAATAAATCTTTCATTAAAAAAAATTCAAAAAATTCTAACCTTTCATTGAAGAACATAATTGAAAGTGGGGGAAAATCACATTATGAAATAAATGTTTTTCTCTAATACATGTTGGCCACAATTATTGGCACCCTTAGAATTTTTAAAGAGTAAAATATCTCTGAAGTATATTCCCATTCATATTTACATTTTTTAGCACACCAGGGTGATCATGAACATGAAATTGTCCAGCCATGACTTCCTGTTCCACAAGAGAATAAACAAAGAATATATGAGTAAACACGTGTTTGGACTAATTGTTATATACTTGCACTAGCATATTGTATATGACAATTTAGTTCAAACTTTGACCTGTGGAGGGCAGTAATACACTTAGCAGTGTCTACACTGCCAGAATTCAAATAGAGAAGAAGAAGAGAGCTAGTTCAAGACATTTATGTTTAAAATGTATCAAATTAAAAAACATTTTTTTAGAAAATGTCTGATGGCTTCTCTAGATAAGACTCTTATTCCTCATCTCGGATCATGTAGAGCTCTTTGAAGCTGCACTGAAACTGACATTTGGACCTTCAACTGTTTGGGCTCCATTGAAGTCCACTATATGGAGAATAATCCTGGAATGTTATCATCAAAAATCTTAATTTCTTTTCCACTGAAGAAAGAAGGACATGAACATCTTGGATGACATGAGGGCGAGTAAATTATCAGGAAATTTTAATTTGAAAGTGAACTAATCCTTTAAGAGGCAAGGCTGATGTATTTAGGAGAATATGGATGCCTCTCACAGACCTCTGACTCTTTGGCTACCGAAGGCGGACATGCTTCAAAAACTGTATGACCATAACCATATTATTGACCATAGTTGAAACTATATTTCCTTTTTTCCCTACAGTTTCCACATTTCTACAGTTGTTATTTATTTACTTTTATTATAATAAACATAATTGCTCTACTGTCTGT
This sequence comes from Megalobrama amblycephala, assembly GCF_018812025.1. Taxonomy (NCBI): domain Eukaryota; kingdom Metazoa; phylum Chordata; class Actinopteri; order Cypriniformes; family Xenocyprididae; genus Megalobrama; species Megalobrama amblycephala. The sequence continues at coordinate 35,291,869 of NC_063067.1, read as the reverse complement.
TACTTACTCTATCCATTGTTGTTTTTGTTTGTTTTTTGTTTCTTTTTTTGTTACCTTATTTCTCTCTTTTGTAAAAATAGCAAAACTAATAAAAAGACAACTTCATTACTTGAAATAATCGTTACCTGAAATAAAAAATAAATATATAAAAAAATGTAAATGTAAAAAAAACAACAAAAAACACACACATATATATATATATATATATATATATATATATATATATATATATATATATATATGTGTATATATATATATATATATATATATATATATATATAAATACATATACACACACATACATACATATATACATATATATATATATATATATATATCCAGGACTAGCTTAAGCCTCGACTGTGAAACTAGGGGATAGACATTTAAAAGCAAAAACTACAAGACATAAACACACAAAATATTACTAAAACTTTTAACTAAAATTACAATGAAAGCAGAAAACTAAAAATCAAATCTAATCAAAATTTTAAACAAAAACTATAATAGTACCTCAATGATAACTGTGTCCTTCCCTGACAAGTACTGAATTGATCTCTTTTTGCACTTGAATGGCCTGCTTTGGCGAGTAAAGTACAGTTTGTTGTCTTAAGTGAACAAACAGTTTAGAGAGTATATCAGCTGTAATCAGTGTATTGGATCTGTGTATTGTTAGAGAAATGCTTACTTAATGCATTACAATCTAACTAAATTAGATTGAACTAAATTAGATTTTACAGTAGCTTTAGTCGACTACAATCTTATGACATTTAGTCAACTAAAACTAAAACAATTTCTGATGACTCAAATATGACTAAAACTAAATCAAAATTTGCTGTCAAAATCAACACTGCTGTCTTTTGAGATGCTGACTTAGAGTCAGGCAGGATTGAGGATGTCCTTATAAAGACAGCACCCCTGGGGTTCTCAGGGGCTGAACTAGTGACAAGACGAGGGAACACTGTTTTCTCTTTGCCTGTATTCCCTTAAAGGTAATGCCAATCAGGGACTGGCATTACCAGACTTTGAGCTCTGCCCTAGGACTGGCACTGTTTTCTCGCTTCGGCAAGGGTTCTTCCATGCTTAGGGCATGGGCCTAGGTTGTGGGCTTAGAGAATAGTGTCACTCCTCGTGTTGGACCTGAGTGAGGTATTGGTCTCTGGCATCTAAGTCTATTGAGCGAGTTCCCATTGGAAAGAGTTGAGTCAAATCTATCTATTCCAGTGTAAATGACAGCATCTTACACAAGAGACTAATTAGTCAGAGGAATGTTCCTAAGAAATTGTTTTATGAGCTAACAAGGAGTCACGTCAAAAAGCAACAGATAATGAGTTCCAGCTAAATGAAATGTTGTTCTAGTCAATCATTAGATAATTTGTTTACTCCTCCTTTAACTAAATAAATATTGGGTAGACTTGGGCTCATGGAAGCATTTTCAACAAGACAGGATTCAACATGAGCATCCAGGTAAGTCAGTGTTCATCATTTCATTTGTTTTATATTTTTTCTCATTCTCTGAGCCAAAATTGAATAATAATAATAATAATAATAATAATAATACAAAAGAAAACCAATTTAACAAAAAATCATAGACAGCTTCAGCTTACCAATATATACATTCTTAAAACAATAAATATGAAAACTAAAAAATAATTATTTCCTGTACAGTGAAATCTATATGTACTTTTAAAAAGCTTATTTACCTTGGCTATATGTCAGATTAGATTTCATATTTTATTAAATGTCATAGATGAATATTTAGTTAACTGCCTCAAAGTTTATTTTTGCTGTCTATAGATTGTAAAATCAAATGTATTTACACACACAGCCAATGAAACATGATGGATGATGAGGTAGAAATCGCTGTTGTTGGCATTGGAAGCCATTTTCCTGGAGGTAATTGTTAAAAATTCACAGTGTTTCATTATTTTTTCATGTTATGATTTTTGCCTAAATTGTATTTACATTGTATGTTCTCATCTATTTCAGGTGAGGGACTTGAAAACTTCTGGCGAGTCCTTCTTCATGGAGAGAACTGTGTAGTTCAGATACCAAATGACAGGTTTAATCTGTCTCAATGGTACGACCCAGATGAGAGTAAGGCAGGAAAGACGTACACAGCAAAGGCAGCACTTATTGATGGGTAAGACTTCAAATCATTTGTCCTCATTTAAAAGAGCTAATGATGTTCACTTACAGTGCAAGTATTCACAGTGCTTCACTTTTTCACAATTTGTTGTGTTACAGCCTTATTCCAAAATTGATTAAGTTTATTATTTGGAAAAGGCCCATAATGACAACGTGAAATAAGTTTGTTTGAAATCTTTGCAAATTTATTAAAAATTACAAAAAACGAAAAAAATCACATGTACATAAGTATTCACAGTCTTTGCCATGACACTCAAAATTGAGCTCAGGTGCATCACTTTTCCACTGATCATCCTTGAGATGTTCCTAAAACTTGATTGGAGTCCACTTGTGGTAAATTCAGTTGATTGGACATGATTTGGAAAGGCACACACCTGTCTATATAAGGTCCCACAGATAACAGTGCATGTCAGAGCACAAACCAAGCCATGAAGTCCAAGGAATTGTCTGTAGACCTCTGAGACTGGATTGTATCGAGGCACAGATCTGGGGAAGGGTACAGAAACATTCTGCAGCATTGAAGGTCCCAATGAGCACAGTGGCCTCCATCATCTGTAAATGAAAGAAGTTTGGAACCACCAGGACTCTTCCTAGAGCAGGCTCCAGCGTTTCTCTGTGGAGAGAGGAGAACTTTCCAGAAGAATAACCATCTCTGCAGCACTCCACCAATCAGGCCTGTATGGTAGAGTGGCCAGATGGAAGCCACTCCTCAGTAAAAGGCACATGACAGCCCACCTGGAGTTTGCCAAAAGAGACCTGAAGGACTCTCAGACCTTAAGAAACAAAGGTTAATTTTCCAACAGGACAACGACCCTAAGCACACAGCCAAGATAACAAAGGAGTGGCTATGGGATGACTCTGTGAATGTCCTTGAGTGGCCCAGCCAGATCCCAGACTTGAACCCAACTGAACATCTCTGGAGAGATCTAAAAATGGCAGTGCACCGACACTCCCCATCCAACCTGATGGACCTTAAGTGGTCCTGCAAAGAAGAATGGGAGAATCTGCCCAAAAATAGGTGTGCCAAGCTTGTAGCATCATACTCAAAAAGACTTGAGGCTGTTGGTGCCAAAGGTGCTTCAACAAAGTACCGAGGTACAAAGGCTGTGAATACTGTAGATGTGATTTTTTCCCCCGTGTTTTATTTCTTAATTTGCACAGATTTCAAACAAACTTCTTTCACATTGTCATTATGGGGTATTGTTTGTAGAATTTTGAGGAAAATAATGAATTTAATCCATTTTGGAATAAGGCTGTAATATAACAAAATGTGCTGTGAATACTTTCAGGATACACTGTATGTTTGTCAAGTTCAAAAACTGTCAATTTAATTATAGGAGCATTTATCGATCTGTCTCGGATACTCTAAAATGTGACATTAATTTTTTTTTTAAAGTGACACTGTCCATCAGTGACACCAGCAGTTAGAAACAAAGTTACAGAGGGAGGCAGCATCCCCCTTTGAGCCCCAACCTCAACTGTTCATTGACCCCAGAGATTTAATGCACAAACAGCAGAGCTAACTCACCTCAAAACAACTAAATAACTTTTGTTCTTTATCTTCTGAAAAACTCAATATGGGCAATATGCACTTGCAAAACTAGTAAAGCAACCCTTGCTTTTCATTCATCCATCCATTCTCCAGGTGTAATGAACACCTGATGTTAACAAGCAGAATCACTGAAGGAAAGAGGAACAGCAAGCACAGAAAAACAAAACAAAACTAAACAAGAAGAGCAGAAACACAACAACTGACTTATAGATACATAGCCTAAGATGAAACCAACTGCAAATAAAATAATTGGCCATTTTTATTAAAGGTAGGGAAGGTCGTTTTTAGAGAGGCTAGCAAGAGTGACGTCTCCTTCAAAACACATGAACGCGCACAGCAGGGAGCAAACAAAAGTGTCATGAGAGATGGCTTTAAACTACTTCTTGTCTCAAAGCACATCACATTACATAATGAACATAAACAACTTACAGAGCTCTGACTTGTACCCGACTGCTGCAGATTCATTTTGGCATTGATAGTGTTGCCTTTGAAACATTCATTCGAGTCAAACCGCTCTGAGTATAACGTCACAGATTTCATTACATAATAATAGATTTATTTAGACCACTTTACTTAGTGATTGCTATCAGGATGTGAAGAGACTTTCATCCAGCACAACAAAAAATGTTTTTGAAGCAAGTTACCTACCCTGCCTTTAAGGGCCAGTTATACAAACAGCTCGGGTCAGCGCAAACTATCGTTAAAAAAAACTACTGTCAGGATTTACTAAAAACACAGTGAAAAATTAGCGCTAAAAAGGCCCTGTTTACACCTGGTATTAAAATGCATTTTGGTCGATCGGATCACAAGTGGATGACAGTAAATACAGGAGTAAATGGCGTGTAAAACGTTTTGAGCTTGTCCACTTTCGACCACTATCAGAGGGTAGTCGAAAACCATTTCTGATTTCTAACATGCATTCACAGCGTTCGGCGTGGTCTTGCGGCTGTCAGAGCAAAAAAGGAAACCTGCTGCTTTCTGTATGTTTTTCCGTTGTCTCTAGGAGCGTTAATATGTAAATTGTGCAAGCTTATTTCATCCATTATATCTGAAAAAGCCCATATATTTACTAGCCCATAGACCCTCTCCTCAAAGAAATTGGACAAAAGTGGACAAAAGAGATGGATTAAAATACCAGGTGGAAATGGGTATGTATCTCCCTCGTCCACTTGTGATCCAATTGACCAAAACACATCATAATACCAGGTGAAAAACAGGGCCAGTTATTTGGTGGCTGACCTTTATTGCATACGCATTTGTAGAAGTTTTCCTTTCAGACGCAAAATTTATGGGAGGAGATTATTTAAATGAATCATGCAAGGTAGTTTAATAAAGTTTGTTCTAGTCAATTTACTTGTATTGTGTAAACTAGACACTAATTTGCTCTGCTCTTGGTTGATTGCGTTGGATCCGGCTGTGTCCGTGTTCTTTAATATGCGCATCAGTAAATTAGTAAATCACACACAGAACTTCCTACTCCCATTGGAATTGTGCTCTCAAACCAAGATCTCAGCAGAGAATTATTAAACAACTCAACAAACAGCATTACCATCATCACGTATCACCAGTTTGACTTTATTTCTTTCATACATCTACAAAAGTTCTTAAGAATTAACAGAGGTTTAGCTCGAGGCAATGTAATAATAGTCACATGAAAATTCGAGTGATGCCATTATGGTGATTAGTGTTTGCTTTAGTTGGAGACTCGATCCTTGATTTCCTATGTTTGTTTTCTTTTGACAATTGTAATAGTGTGTTTATAAACACATCTATTGCAATAAAGGAAGCTGAGATTAAATATGGTTGTGATGTTGGCTACATATTGATGATGACAAAAGATCATCTTGAAAATCATGATTCACCAATCTCATCTAGTCTAATCACTGATTTTAAATGTGTTGTGTCATTGATATTTTGCATTACCAACCCTGTGATGTTACACCATGAGATCCAGCAGTTACAGCAATCAGCAATATTCTGAAAAATGTAAACATATTGAGCACAAAGAGATTTGATCTACTGTATAATTGAAACACACATAGCACATGAAAACTCAACAATGGTGACAATCGATAAAAAGCTTCATGCCGCAATGCTTTCAGGGTAGAACTAGTAAACTGACTGGACGATATCCATTTAGTGGCACACTGAACTCCATCTAAACTCCAAAAGCAATAACCCTATAATTTACCTTTTTTCTGTGTAGCTTGAATGAGTTTGACCACAAGTTCTTCGGCATCACTAATGCTGAAACAATCACCATGGACCCTCAGCACAAACTTCTGTTGCGGTGCACCTACAGGGCCCTAGAGGATGCTGGGATACCAATGGAAAAGGCCAGTGGAACGCGAACAGGAGTATTTTTGGGTAACATATAAGCTAATTATAAGATAAATAAAGTAACTTTTTTGTGTCTTAAATCCCAATGAAAAGGTATATGCACTAACTGGATGGGAAGTACCTTCGGAACAACCTCTGGTTAAGAAGCCTTGCTAAATAGCACATAGATTTTCCTTTGTGTCACCGTGACCACAAAAATAGCACACGAGTTGGCTACAGCTAAGGGCTGATGACTGAAATGTTTCTCGTCTAAGCCCACCAACTATTGTTGCCTTGACACTTAACCTCAGGTTGCACTGTAATACACTAAAATGTTCTATGGATAAATGCATATTGCCAGCTAACATGTCTAACATGTTTTTTGGGGGGGTTTTTTTGGTTGTTTTACAGGCCTAATGAACAAAGACTTTGAGCTGGCAAATGTGAGGATTAATCCAAAACACATAGACCACACCAGTGGCACTGGTGCCGCTATGAGCATAGCTGCTAACCGCATCTCATACATTTTCAACTTCACTGGCCCCTCGCTGTCCATCGACTGTGCCTGCTCCTCATCCCTCGTCGCCCTTCACTTAGCTTGTCAAGCCATAAAACAAGGTAGTCTTCAAAAATATGTATGTAAATCCTGCCGATCAACTTATTTGCAAATGTTAAGAAAATTGTCCATATACTGTATATTGGATGTGTACATTACTTCACAAAAGATATTAGATGCCTCATGTTTCATGAATGTTTTGCTTTTTAATTAATTAAACAAATTGTTAGCCATTAATCTGCCCTCACCCCCTTAAGTTGTGTGGTTATCTGTATTCCACTCAACAGGAGATTGTGATATGGCCTTGTGTGGCGGTGTGACCTGTATATTGGAGCCGACCATATTTGTGACTCTCTCCAAGGCCAAAATGATCTCCTCTGATGGAACGAGTAAACCTTTCAGCAGCAAAGCAGATGGATATGGTAGAGGTGAAGGATGCGGGGTTGTTCTATTAAAGCCTCTGAAAAAAGTAAATAAACGAATGTCTCATATAAACACAGCACTATGACAGCAATGTACCTAACTGCAAGAAACATCCATATGTTTTCTGTATTTTGACAGGCTTTAGAAGACCACGATCATATTTGGGGTATCATCAGCAAAACTGCTGTAAATCAAGATGGCCACAGTGTTAGTCCAATCACCAAACCATCCATGGTACAGCAGGAGGAGCTTCTCAGAAAAATCTACTCAACAGAGACTGACCTGACTAGTGTCCAATACGTTGAAGCTCATGGGACTGGGACTCCCATTGGTGATCCAACAGAGGCAGGTAGCATTTCAAATGTCATTGCCAAAGCAAGACCTCAAAAGTCAGGGCCACTCATCATTGGTTCTGTTAAAAGCAATATTGGACACACAGAATCTGCAGCAGGTGTTGCAGGGCTCATAAAGGTTCTTTTGATGATGCAGCATGAAACCATTGTGCCCTCATTGTTCTACTCCGTGGAAAACTCCAGCATAGACACTGAATCTCTCAATATGAAAATCCCCACCACAGCAGAAAAATGGATCAGTGACTGCAGAGCAGGGAGGTCAGCAGGAATCAATAACTTTGGGTTTGGTGGAACAAATGCACATGCAGTTATCAAACAATACGTGCAGTCAAAAAAGCCAAAAGCTCAGCTGATAAGCAAATCCCATCAGTATTTTGTGGTCTCTGCAGCCTCCGAAAAATCCATGAGAAATATTATTGAAGATACTGCAAAACAGATCAGTGCAGGGAAAATATCAGATCTACAGTCTTTACTGTACACATCCGCATGTAGAAGAAGTCACTTGAAACACAAATACAGAAAAGTATTTCAAACATCATCACTGGCAGATCTGCAAGATAAACTTTCTGCTGCTGTAGAGAAAAAGCTTGTACCATCAAAGACAGACTCCAAGCTAGTTTTTGTGTTTTGTGGCAATGGTGTTACATATCAGGGTATGTGCAAGCAGCTCTTAAAACAAGAGCCAGTGTTCAGAGAGGAAATCGTGAAGATTGAAACTCTGTTGCAAAGCTATACAAGTTTAAATCTGATGGAGATGTTGGAAAGTGAATCTGAGAAAAGTACAGAGCCATCTGATCCAAAGATTGTCCAGCCTCTTCTGTTTGCTATTCAGGTTGCTGTTGTCAAACTTTTGAAACACTGGGGCATCAGTCCTGATGCTGTTTTAGGGCACTCCATTGGAGAAGTTGCTGCAGCTCATTGTTCTGGTTTGCTGTCACTTGAAGATGCAGTGAAAGTCATCCACTATCGCAGTTCTTTGCAAAGCACTGTGACAGGAGGCAAGATGCTGGTTGTCAGTAATATGGCTGTTTCTGAAGTCTTGAAAATTCTTCCATCTTATTCAGGAAGGGTTTGCCTGGCTGCCTATAACAGCCCTCAGTCATGCACCCTCTCAGGAGATGCAGATGACATTGATAGGTTGCATCAGAATTTGAGCAACTCAGCCAGTGGAAGAGATTTGTTCCTTCGCATTTTAGACGTACCTGCAGCATACCACAGTCACAAGATGGATCCCATTTTATCCAAAGTGAAACAGAGTATAGGCTCATTGCAGGCACACAATTTGGAGACAGAATTGTTCTCAACAGTGACAGGTGCTAGTTTGTGTTCCTCGGATTTTATTACTGGTGAATATTGGGCAGAGAATATCAGAAAACCTGTTGAATTTGAACAAGCTGTAAAATCTGCAGCTAAAAACAAAAGGAGTGTGGTGTTTGTTGAAATTGCTCCAAGAAGGTCTTTGCAGAGGTACATCACTGAGACACTGGGAAATGACTTCACTGTGATTCCATCAGTGCAGCCTGATAAAGATCACGAGACAATGCTTGCAGCTGTTTCCAAATTGTTTGAGCTTGGGGTCAAAGTGGATTGGGAAATATTCTACAAAGGTTTTGAGACTGAACCAATTCCCTACCCGCGATACCAGTTTGATGATGTGAAGAGAGATGTCTTCAATTCACGTTTGCAGTCGATCAGTCCCACTGGCAACCATCCAGTAGTTACACAAATGGGTACAGACAGTTCAGTGTTCAGCTGTGATTTATCCTCTGAATCAGTGGCCTTCCTGAAGGACCACAAGCACAGTGGGGTTGCCATCATTCCTGGGGCATTTTTTGCAGAACTGGGTTTAGCAACTTGCATGGCATATGCAAAACCTAAGGTTCCACTAAGTTCTCTGCAGCTCAGCATAACATTCCAGAGTCCATTCATTTTCACTCAGAATGCCCCAGATTTAAAAGTACAGCTGGATCATTCAGACCATTTGGCTGATAACACATGCAACTTCACAATACAGTCTACTTCTGCAGTTTATGCATTTGGCACAGTAGAAGCAAAACCAGGTAGAACTCCTGAAGAACAGTTAATTTCATTAGACTGTATTTCTAAAAGATGCACATTCCACATGACTACTGAAGAGATCTACAAACATCTAAGTCAAACAGGATTTGAGTATGGGTCAGTCTTCAGAAATAATGCAGATATTTATTGTGGGGAAGAATTTAGAGAGGCGATTTCAGTTGTGAAGGTCCCAAAGGAATTACTTCCTCAATTACATGACTATCACCTTCACCCTGTGGTCTTGGATTATGTCATGCAACTTGTTCCTGCAACTATAAGGCATGACCTATCAACAAGACCCCAATATCCTGCGCAAATAGGAAGTGTGACTGTATTTGAACCATTGCAAGAGGAAATGGTTATATATCTTAGAGCAGTACATGTGGGAGAAGATGATTTTGACATTTGTTGCTGCTTAGCCAACAAACAGGGTAGGGTGTTAGTTGAACTGAGGCATGTGAAGATCAAACTGCTAGGAAGTCGCTCCCAAGTAGTCAAGGAGTACTTCTTCCACAACAATTTCAGTATCGTCTCTGAAGTTGCCACGTTTGATGCACAGATTAAGGCACTGGTCTTTTCTGACCATGTAGGAATGTCTAAAGCTTTGCAACAGTACTTGGACCCAACATCTAGATATGTGTCTTCTTCAAACAGTAGCTTACTGTTAGAAGATGGAGTTGAACTTCTTTTGTCAAAACTGCACATTTCAAATGTGAAGAAAAACTTCCAGGACATTTTGTTCATGTGGGGTGATGCAGACCTAACCTCCCTTGAATCAGAAAAGGTCTTGGACAGTATGGCGGGGTGTTGTGAGATTATCCGAAAGCTTGTCGGATATCTCAAGGCACTTCATTTCCCAGGTGATATCAGAGTAATAACCTATAGGTCATCTGAGAGCATAGTGGACCACATAAACCCTGGGTTTGTTCTGTCAGGCATGATAAGAGCGTGTGCAGCTGAATTGCCAGAACTTTCCTTCCAGCTGATTGACATGGGCTCTGCCACTTTTGAAAACGTCAAAGCTTTGGTTCAGGTCTTAAGATCATACCCCTGTAACAAATATCCAGAGCTAGTAGTGAAGGAGGGCGAAATTCTCACACCCGAAATCACCCACACACCTTTGCCAACCATGGCAATCTCTCCAAGAAATCTCCATATGTTGAAAGAAGAAGAAGTCTTCATCTTGCAAACATCTGACCCATATATAATGACAAATGTGTCAGCGACTCAAATGGATAATTCCACTGAACTGATTCAAGGAAAAAATATTGAGGTTCATCTCAGTAAAATCTGTGTTCATTCATCAGATTACTTTCCAATCAGCATTTCTGACCTGAATTATGGTAAGACACTGTACTGGAACAAGCACACAAATGAAAACCATAAGCTCTTAGCCCTTGACTTCAGTGGCACTGTCACAGCTGTGGGTAAAGATGTCAGCAAATTTAAAGTTGGTGATCATGTTGTGTCTTGTTACCCTGTGGCTGCCACCACTAAAGTAGCTCTCCCTGCAGCTGTTTGCTGCAAAGCAAAAAGGCTTTCATTCCTGAATGGCATACCTTGTGTCTCTTATATGGTACTGGCGTGGGAGATCTTGCATGAGGCTTTACCCAAAGCTAAACAGCAATTGAAATTGGGCATTTTCTCCACTGTTCCTGACTCAGCATTGATGAATGTGTTAATTGCTATTGCAAACAGATCAGGTTGGAATGTCAGAGTGAGCACACAGGCTGATCAGCTGTCTTGTGATTTCAGTGATGTTGTAGGAGCTGTTCTTCTACCTCCTTACAATGTAAAAACAGCTGAAATAGCCAGCAGTGTCAGAGGCATCAAAGACATTGTTCTTGTCTATGACAAGCAGACAGAATTTCCATTCAATACTGCAACATTTTTGGGTACAAATGAGGAAGTCCACTTCCATGCCCTCCTCATGTCCCAGATAATGCAAAAAGGGTCTCTGCAAATGCAAATGCCACGCATCTACCGTTGGCTGAAATCCATGCATTTGGACAGAAAGTCCTTGTCTTTGGATGCAACAGCTGTTCAAAGAGTGAAATCTCAAGACATTGATATTCTATCTATAAAAGGATCTGAATCATACTTCAGATGCCAGATCCTACCCATTATCTTCCTGAACAGTGAAGCCAACAACCAGCTGTCTGACATTCCAGTGATGCCCAAACACAGTCTATTCAAGACAAATTCAGTCTATATTGTCACTGGTGGTCTAACAGGGTTGGGCTTCGAGACAGTAAAGTTCATTGCTCAGAAAGGAGGAGGAAACATTGTCATTCTGTCTAGGAGTAATCCAGACCCTCAGATGCAACAAGAGATAGGTCAGGTCAGTAGCCGTTGGGGTTCTGTCATTAAGTCTCTGCCATGTGATGTTTCTGTATCTGAGCAAGTGGACCAGACAATTGTTCATATTGGAAAACTATTTCCATCCAGTCCCATCAAAGGGGTATTTCACAGTGCGGTTGTCCTGCATGATGCGCTGATTGAACATCTTGACAAATCTCTTTATGAGAAAGTTATGAGGCCAAAAGTAAATGGAGTGATTAACCTTCACCGTGCTACCATACAGTGCAATCTGGATTACTTTGTGTGCTATTCCTCCATCTCTGCCTTCATTGGCAATGCCTCACAAACTAATTATGCTGCGGCTAATACATTCATGGACGCTTTCTGTCAGTACCGCAGAAACATTGGGCTTTCTGGACAGTCCATTAATTGGGGGGCTTTGAATCTTGGTCTTTTGCTGAACAAAGTCCATTTCCAAAGATTTCTGGAGGCAAAGGGAATCATGCTTTTGGAGATTCCAGAAATCCATGAAAGTCTTGAGCAGTGCCTCTTGATCAACAAACCTCAACAGGTTGTGTGCAAATTCAATTTTAAAAGCAACTGGAATAACATTCTCAGCCAGAACAAATCACTGAACGTTCGCTTGTTCAAAATAGCCCAGGAAGCTATTAGTAAAGCTGGAGTGAATTTATTTAGACCTGAACAACCCAAGAAATCATCCTCACCACGTGATTATCTGAAACTCACGATTAGTGAAACGGCTGGTATTGAGGTGGATGAGCTGAATGATGATGTTCATCTTTTCAATTTAGGCATTGACTCAATGTTAGCCATGACTCTGCAGAATCTTATCTTCAATGATAGAGGTGTGAATGTCCCTCTAGTGACTCTGCTGGATCCAAATAGCACACTGGCAACTCTCATTAAAATCCTGGAGGAGGATTGTGTCGATGGATATCAGAGTGAAGATGAGAGCAAATCCACATACTTATGAATTGTAATTTGTATTTCTCTAAAGCAGTCTTGTTGTAGCCTCAAAACATGGACTTTTTTGGCATTTTGATGTGAAATGCGGGTATAGATAGTTAAACAACGCAATTAACTCAAGTTCATCTAGTTTAAAAAGGTTAATATTGGCAGATATTCTAATATGTATAAATTTCAGTAAACATCCCTCCAGTCTTTTTAAATGATAGCATTACATAGCAAATTGTGGACTTAACATTGTTTATTATTGTTTTGATTTTGTTTTTTATCTTGAGATCTCACTAGGTTTAAACACAAATTAGCACTATGAGTGGAACATACTGACATGCTTGCTGATGATTAAGATGATGATGATGATGATGATTTTGTTTTATTGCTATTATTATTTTGTCTGGCTAAAGAGATCATGTAAAACCTATTTTTAAGTTGTGTCAGATGTTACAGCAAAAATGAAATGAAATCATTGAAAGTATGAAATAAACTTTAATTAATGAATCAATCAATCCAAACAATAGTATTAGTATAGTAATTTAAAAATACATTATGGTTTGTATGCTGAATGATGTTTAAAATACTGTCTATAATGACAATTGTAAAGATATGTTAATGGATTAATGTATAGATTGAGACTTTCTGTAGTAAATACTAGTATAGTAGTAAATGTTGAATCAGTAGTGCAAAATAAGATATCAATATATGATCATTTATCAGTAAAACTACAATGAAAGGAGTAACTGAGTAATAAACAGTAAACTACTGTTGTGACTGGGAATCATATGTGACTGTAATAGTATATGATGTGTGGGTATACATACAGAAACCTTGTTAAATATCTGAGAAATAAAGAAATGTAATATAGAAAGTCATCTCTTTTTATTTATTTATTACACAGCTCTCTGTACACCTAGTTCTGATTAGCCATTGCATTGGTAACACTTTTTTTCTTTTTTTTTTTACAAAAAGGTTAATTTGTTACCATTAGTTAACATGAAATAATAATTAAATGCACTTCGACAGCATTTATTATTCTTTGTTCATTTCAGCATTTATTAATACATTATTAGGTAACACTTTATTTTACAGTGCTGTAGTTACACGTTGCTACATGTACTTAATATAGTCATAATTACAAGTAATTAACCCTAAACCAAAGCCTAACCCTAACTGTAACTCTATAGTAAGTACATGTATTTAATTAATAGTACTCAGTACTTATTTGATTAATTACAATGTAGCTATGGCACTGTAAAATACAGCGTAACCCATTATAAAAATCAAGAGTTTTGTTAACATTAGTTAATCCACTGTCAACTACCATAAACAAACAATGAACTGCTGTATTTTTATTAACTAACATTAAGGAAAGATTAACAAATTCAGTAACAAATGTATTGCTCATGGTGCAAGTGCTCTGTAAAAGAATGCTTATGCAGGTGCGTAGTCTTTCTTTACAAACTGACATCACCAACTACTGGCATGCATAATACAGTGTTTTCAGTCTTTTTCAATCTTTTTGATAACGTTGTCACCCTGAATGCTTCAGCCTGACCTCACAAATGCGCTTCTAGAAGAATGGTCAAAAATTCCCATAAACACACTCCTAAACCTTGTGGAAAGCCTTCCTAGAAGAGTTGAAGCTGTTATAGCGGCAAAGGGTGGCCCAACTTCTTAAAAGATTAAGAATGGGTTATCATTAAAGTTTCTCAATAATAAGTATGCAAAGTTTGGACTTGCATCCTTGGTAGTTTGCACCCTCCAGCAAGCGTCAATAGCAGAGAAGTGGAGGAGAAAACCCACGTAATTAAAAAAATACTATTACATTGTTTTAAAAGTTTTTTAGGCGAGAATGTAGTTGTTTAAAGCTCAAATCTGTGGTGTATTTATAAAGATGGCACTTATTTGAAAATTTGATCAGATGTTTTCGCAGTTGTGAGATGTAAATAGCAATGGAAAAAACAATAAATAAAATTGCCAACAAAATGGATGTAAATGAAATCAAGATAATTAATTCATATGCAAGTTATTCATATCCAAGTGAGACATTTTCATTACTGTTGTTACGACCCCTGGTGTGGTCAATCAAGGTGTAAAGGGGAGTAACATTCAATTGAGAGGAACACTCATTTGCAAACACAACACCACTAAATGAGGAGTAAAATCAACAATGCAAGGCTGAACAGAACTGCAAGTGTTTTATTTACAAGCTGTGAAGTATATATTTATAGCACAAATTCAAGAAGTACATTTACAATGAGAAAAAGTGAATTAAACAAATAATAAACAAGTGAACTAAAGGTATAAAAAAAAAAAAAAAAAACAGATGGCAAATGGGAAACACAAAGAAAAGTGGGTGAGAGTAGGAGAAAGGATGGGATGGCATCCAAATCAAAGAAACACACAGAACAAAACAAAAATAACTTGTGGCCCAATATTCTAACTAAAAAGAAAACAGAGAAATGAAAAGAGTCCTTGCGTCCCTGACACACTACCTGACCTACACTAGCTACCCAAACGCAGGAGCTCGCCCCTAACTAGTGTATCTAATACTAAATGCAGTGCAACCTTCTTACAACACAACCCACCCTAAGTATTTAAACAATCAACAAGATGACTTTCAACAACAAAATAAAGGAAAAAAATAAGACAAGACAGCAAATATTGATATGATCATGTTTCATCCATTGTTATTAGCCTATGTGAGGTTTGTAAAAAATATGTTTTGCAGGGAGTTCGTAATAACATCTACATTTGAGGGGATATCAAAACATCAAGAGGATGAAGGGAGACTTGATGGGCTGAAAAACAAAACTATCATTGACTGAAATTGGAATGAACCATTTAACCCAGATAGCATGGTGACACTGATACAATGTGGAGTTTTGATCCAAACAATCATTTTAGTTGAGATTGAAAATTCAGTGTTTAAAGTGTGTTGGATCAGCTTTGAAATTTCGATGAAAGTTAACAGCACAAATGGGGGGAATAAAACACTAAGAACACACTTTAGCATCAGAACAAAATAATAAACCTTTATGAATCCAAGTACAATAACTATATACAAAAACATAAGGTAAATTTAGCATGTTGCTGCTGTTGGATAGGAATTTGCAGTCGCTGCACTAGCAAGGAGGCTAAGGACGGCTCCTAGTGTCAGTTGATAGTGCCGCGACTGGGGCTAACCCTCACCAGCCACTTCTGGATTCATGTTTTGAATCCAGGAATTGCACAACATCAATGTTATTTCGATAGACTCCCTCCAATTGTTCACCAGGAAAGCCCATTACTCTTAAATTGGCATTCCCCAAAACTGTCAAGTCGACTAAACTATGTAGCAGGAACCAATATAACAACCACACAAACACAAACAGTGCATAACACAAAACAGCAATATTAGGAACAAGACAATGTAAAACATAATCCTCCCGGGCTGATAGGTAGAGAGCATGAAACATGGGCTTCAGCCTCTTGGGTCTCGAACCGAGGGCATGAAAACAGGAAATATGCCGTCGTGTGACTAAAAAGATGCAACTCTGACACTGTGATGCATTACAGATGCTGTCGGACTGCTACAAACACCTGGAAATGACAAATAGGGTACAACAGGGCTAAAGGCACCTTTAATTTTATTTTCCTCTAACCCACTAGATGGCACAAAAACTTTCCTAAATATCCGCTTTTCAAAATGCACGTGCAAATTTGTCTCATCCTTGACACGATCTCGGGCAGCAACGTTGATTCTGAGGTAGTTTGATCTAATATTTGATGTTTTTTTAAAAAAAAATGTTGTTGATTAAAGTAGCAAATGAGAATCCATTAAATTAATGTTTATATTTTCAGACAAAGGTCTTCTTAATGATTTTCAGAAAAGTTGGGACACTGTACAAACTGTGAATAAAAAGGAATGCAATAATTTACAAATCTCATAAACTTATATTTTATTCACAATAGAATATAGATAACATATCAAATGTTGAAAGTGAGACATTTTGAAATATCATGCCAAATATTGGCTCATTTTGGATTTCATGAGAGCTACACATTCCAAAAAAGTTGGGACAGGTAGCAATAAGAGGCCAGAAAAGTTAAATGTACATATAAGGAACAGCTGGAGGACCAATTTGCAACTTATTAGGTCAATTGGCAACATGATTGGGTATAAAAAGAGCCTCTCAGAGTGGCAGTGTCTCTCAGAAGACAAGATGGGCAGAGGATCACCAATTCCCCCAATGCTGCAGTGAAAAATAGTGGAGCAATATCAGAAAGGAGTTTCTCAAAGAAAAATTGCAAAGAGTTTGAAGTTATCATCATCTACAGTGCATAATATCATCCAAAGATTCAGAGAATCTGTAACAATCTCTGTGCATAAGGGTCAAGGCCGGAAAACCATACTGGATGCCCGTGATCTTCGGGCCCTTAGACGGCACTGCATCACATACAGGAATGCTACTGTAATGGAAATCACAACATGGGCTCAGGAATACTTCCAGAAAACATTGTTGGTGAACACAATCCACCGTGCCATTCGCCGTTGCCGGCTAAAACTCTATAGGTCAAAAAAGAAGCCATATCTAAACATGATCCAGAAGCGCAGGCGTTTTCTCTGGGCCAAGGCTCATTTAAAATGGACTGTGGCAAAGTGGAAAACTGTTCTGTGGTCAGCCAAATCAAAATTTGAAGTTCTTTTTGGAAAACTGGGACGCCATGTCATCCGTACTAAAGAGGGCAAGGACAACCCAAGTTGTTATCAGCGCTCAGTTCAGAAGCCTGCATCTCTGATGGTATGGGGTTGCATGAGTGCGTGTGAAATGGGCAGCTTACACATCTGGAAAGGCACCATCAATGCTGAAAGGTATATCCAAGTTCTAGAACAACATATGCTCCCATCCAGACGTCGTCTCTTTCAGGGAAGACCTTGCATTTTCCAACATGACAATGCCAGACCACATACTGCATCAATTACAACATCATGGCTGCGTAGAAGAAGGATCCGGGTACTGAAATGGCCAGCCTGCAGTCCAGATCTTTCACCCATAGAAAACATTTGGCGCATCATAAAGAGGAAGATGCGACAAAGAAGACCTAAGACAGTTGAGCAACTAGAAGCCTGTATTAGACAAGAATGGGACAACATTCCTATTCCTAAACTTGAGTAACTTGTCTCCTCAGTCCCCAGACGTTTGCAGACTGTTATAAAAAGAAGAGGGGATGCCACACAGTGGTAAAAAATGGCCTTGTCCCAACTTTTTTGAGATGTGTTGATGCCATGAAATTTAAAATCAACTTTTTTTTTTAAAATGATACATTTTCTCAGTTTAAACATTTGATATGTCATCTATGTTGTATTCCGAATAAAATATTGAAATTTGAAACTTCCACATCATTGCATTCTGTTTTTATTCACAATTTGTACAGTGTCCCAACTTTTTTGGAATCGAGTTTGTATCTTAGAGATAATCCCCATATTTATAAAGGAACAATTTGAAAATATATTAATCATATCATAATAAAATATCATTTATTGGTACTACTGTAAATCTATATTAAATAGGCTATTATGAGATCTCCTTCAATGCTTTCAGAATCTTTACTTTTTAAAATAAATGTTTCTGTATTTCTGTATTTTTAAAATCTATTTTTATATTTTATATATAAAAATATATATCACATTGTCATGAGCCAGGTTTGATTGTTTCTTTGTTCTGTCTTTTTCCCTTCTTTGTTCATCCTTGGCGTTCGATTGCAGTATCTTTCTGCTACCATTATAACTCTACTTGTGTGTGTGTGTGTTATCAGTCTGAGTCCCAGCACCAGTACCTGAACTCGTGGTCCATCTGTCTGAGACTTCTGTCTGCAGGCCTGGTTCCTTCCATCCACCAGCCTTAGTGTTCTCCATCTACCTCCTGAGACTTTTCCAGATCGCATTGAACCACCCCTTTAAGACTCCTTCTTTGTGAACTGGGGCTTCCTTCAGAGAATGAACTGTTGCTATTTCTTCTGTTCTCCAGCTGCAGCGTGCTGTGTGACGATGCCTGGCAGTCTGTTTACGTTAAATGTTGTTTGGGACTCTGAATTCTGTTAACTAGCTCCTTTTGCCTCTGGGTCTTCTGCTGTCGCATAACACACATAGGCCTATTTTAATGACAGTATATTTATTGAACAAAAATGAATTATTTTATTTAATCAAAATAAACAGAAAATAGTACAAACTTTGCTAAAGTGATTCTTTTGAACAAGTATTAACCTAGTCATTATTAAAAACATATTATTTTAGCTAAATTATTTGCATAAATACTGTGTGGCTTTTACCCCATGCTGGGGGGCCTTTTACCACCTCACCACCTCATACATTTATAAGATTTTTAAACAAAATTAACTACGTCATGATTTTTTTTTTTTTTTTTTTCTCACAGAAAATGTGTTTGCTCCATCAATGTCCAATACAAACATATATATTTTTCCTGCAATCATATACTTTGATAGTAGTGAAAAGCACAATTTTTCTTAAGGTGTGCCTTTAGCCCCGTTGTACCATAAGCCTGAGGCTCTAATAACCAATACAATCAATAAATGAATAAATAAAAGTGGAAGTATAAATATGACACACAGACCTCTCCTCCTCCTGACTCATCACTGGCAGAGCCAAGTTCACCGCTTTGAGTTTAAACATCCATGTTGTTCCCATGACAATGATTTTGGGATAGATGTACGTCAGGTGTGTTTCTGGTCAGGTCCAACACAAATCAGTCTTCCTTGACAGCTTGTCTAAGATTATTTCTATGAGTAAGTAACCTGTTGTAAAGCACAGCTCGCTCGACGCGTCTGTTTTAGCACTTATACAGACACGCGAGCACGCTCACCTCACGATAAGGTGCACGAGCGCCAGGACATCCCTACAAGTCATCCTAACCATAAATATCTATATGCTATGACTGACAGAAGCACATAATCTTCAGAGCTCTGCTGCCACCATGTTTCCAACACCTGGCCCTGCCTTGATGCAATGATTGACAGGGTGGGGTGGAGACGTGATCGGCTCGAAATGCATTTTCAAATCCACACTGAATTTTGCTACATTCATTGCGGGACATTTAATGAAAATGCAATTGCAAGTGTCTTAACTGTGAGTGTAAATACAATAAAGAAAAATACTGTAATGAACAGAGGAAATGATATACTCACTTAAAGGTACCCTAGAATTGAAAATTGAATTTACCTTGGCATAGTTGAATAACAAGAGTTCAGTACATGGAAATGACATACAGTGAGTCTCAAACACCATTGTTTCCTCCTTCTTATATAAATCTAATTTGTTTAAAAGACCTCCGAAGAACAGGCGAATCTCAACATAACACTGACTGTTACGTAACAGTCGGGATCATTAATATGTACGCCCCCAATATTTGCATATGCCAGCCCATGTTCAAGGCATTACACAAGGGCAGCAAGTATTAATGTCTGGATCTGTGCACAGCTGAATCATCAGACTAGGTAAGCAAGCAAGGACAACAGCGAAAAATGGCAGATGGAGCAATAATAACTGACATGATCCATGATATCATGACATTTTTATTGATATTTGTAAATTGTCTTTCTAAATGATTCGTTAGCATGTTGCTAATGTACTGTTAAATGTGGTTAAAGTTACCATCGTTTATTACTGTATTCACGGAGACAAGAGCCGTCGTTTTAAACACTTGCAATCTGTGTAATTCATAAACACAACTTCATTCTTTATAAATCTCTCCATCAGTGTGTAATGTTAGCTTTAGCCACGGAGCACTATCAAACTCATTCAGAATCAAATGTAAACATCCAAATAAATACTATACTTACATGATCCTAAACAAAATGCCGCCACCCATCATCCAAATATGTCATGGATTTTTTAAATAATGTAAATCTTTCATGGGTGTTCTACTACATATTTCAGTAAGAGACATCATTTATGTTATATTAAGCCATGCAAGTCTTAAAGGGGTGGTTCAATGCGATTTCACTTTTTTAACTTTAGTTAGTGTGTAAAGCCCCAGGTATACTTCACTTTCTGCGCCCGGACGCGTCTGCGCATCTTTCAAAGTATACTAAACCAAGGATGCGCGCGAATGATGTGCAATTTTTTCTATACTATTACCAGACATCGTGTCATCAACGGGACATTCGCTGAGAAGGATCGGAGAAGAAAAATAGTGCATCCACCATTGCAACATAGTTCAGAAGATACACCAAGAAAACAGGAATCAAAAACGATGTAGAAGGTATGCTTCTGAGTTTACTCATTTTGTTTTTGAGTCGCTCTTTACACACTCTTCTTCGACAACTGCACATTGTGCTCAGTACTGTGCATATTGCCACCTAGTGGACTCTTCTGTCCTGCTTGCGCATGCGCTGTTGTACGCGCACCGTCCGCGTGGTCTTGAAATTTGGGCTGCACGTGGATGGGGTGTGGGGCTGGCCATGAGTCCTCAGCATGACGAAAATTACGCCATGCGGACGGTGCACGAATGCGGACAGCCGAAGTATACCCGGGGCTTAATGTTACATAAACAGTATCTGCAAAGTTACAGTTCTGAAAGTTCAATGCAGTCTTTATTGTCTTTTAAAGTTAAAGTTGCAGTTTAATACCTACAAAAACAACCGGTTTGGACAACAACGAGCTTCTTCCTGGGTTGGTGACATCATAAACCCTGCAAACCCTGCAAAGACATAATGGACAAAACAAAAAGTGGGTGAGGCCATGTCGCGCGGCATATGGAAGCGGAAGAGTTGTGTACACTGGACACGAGCAGCGCAATGCGACACGTCAAAAGATAATAGAACCCATTATAATCAGTGATATTTTCTACACTAGATGCGGTGCAGAAGACAGCTTTCAGAATCTACACAAGTTCAATGCTGGATTTGCACAAAGGCTTTTACTGAAAGATGAAGCAGTGGAACGCTACTCTGGATACCGTAACTTTGATTAAAGTCAAAAGACAAAAGTCCTGACAGCACAGTCAACTGCTGGTATCCAATAACATTCAGCTGCAAGCAAAATCCGAACAAAATTGCTTAAAAATAACATCGTCGCAGCTTAACTTGATAAATGAAACGGTGTAATTACCCATAACAAAATATTTGGTGGTCAGTCCTCCTCCTCAAAATCACCATCCTCACCATCATCAAGAACTACAAGTTCATTGTTGAACAGCTCCTCTTCATCTTCCTCGTCCTGAAGTGCTTCACGCCGGTTCTCCCGGCCCTGCTGTCGGACCTGATCGAGCGCCTCCCTTCCAGCGGCGCAAGGCTGTCCCTCCCTGAAGCAGAGAATGAGGTCATCTTCGCTCCCGTCAGTTTTCACAGACAGTCCACAAACTTTGAAAGACTTTTTGATCATATCCACGTCCAGTTTGTCCCAGGCGGCGACCACCCAGTCCACAAGCAGGCGTCGGGCGGGGGCTTTTAAGTTACCTCCGGCTGTGTACTCCTTATCTGCATCCCCTGATCGTACACAGTAAAAAACGTTGGGTTATTTCATACTTTATACTTTATATTTTTATTATATCCTATAGGCATTGTGCAGGCTCGCCTTGAAGGGTTGGTTCCACATCACATCGGGGGCTTGGATATATTTAGTACAGCCTCCTGGGATCACCGCTGTTGTGATATTGTAGCCACATTTTAGTTCCTCTTTGGTGGATGGCGGCACTGATGTGGCAGCGGTACGAGTCCCACGCCAGCAGCCACGGGGTGAAGTTGAATTTTCCCACCACAGACTTCAGCCAGTCAGCCGTGAGAGCGTCATTCATCCAGCCATTCACAGAAGTGGTGATTACTGCGCTGGAGATCTGCTGCTGCATCGCCTTCACTTCACGAATAGCCCCTTTAAAAACGATATAAGGCTTCAGTTTGGTGCCGTCGGCTTTGCCAGCGAGGACAACGGTAAGATGGCTTTTTTCGTGTCCTGTGGTTTTTAGAGCCACACTCCTCGTGTGTCAACAGTAGAGGGAGACACCATATCGAACCAAACTGCAGTCTCGTCCATTGCAATGATGTCCTTTTCCAAAATCTTTTTAGAACTGACAGCCTTGCTAACGTAGTCAACGTACGAAACAAGTTTCTCAGTTAGATCTGGGTCTTTCTGGGCCATAGTGGTGCGACGTTGAAGTGAGAAACCATTGCGCTGTAGAAATCTTTGTAGCCAACCCCTGCTAGCCACAAACAAATCTCCTCCATCACTCACGGAATTGTAGATCTCCAACGCTTTATTTTGTATCATTTTTCTTGATACTCGGTTGTGTTTGTCCCGCATGGAGTAGATCCAGTCAGGTAGCATTGTTTCTAGCTCCAGGCTAACTTTTTTCCTCCCACCTCCAACTAGCCATGCTCTGCTTTTGTCGGCTAATCTTGTCAGCTCATCCTTCTGTTTCTTCCAGTATCGGATTCTCCTGGGGTCAATGTCGAAATATCTCTGTGGCGACCAGGGCGGGCGAGAGCCGTGAGGGAACGGCGCGAGGCCGGTAGCGCGAGTGTTCCCTCATGGCTCTCGCCCGCCCTGCTCGTCACAATCTCGCAGCTTTTTCACCCGAGTTTTCCTCCACATACTTTAAAACTCTTTGTTTAAATTTTAATTCAACTTTTCGTCTGGGTGCCATGCTCTTCAAGTTCGTTTTCAATGAAGTTGTTGAAAAGTCCGTCACTGGCACTAACTGAGACACGTGTTAAATCCAATGTTGCTACTGCCATCTATTGACACCTGTACATTATATGAAAGGAACTTAGGAGATTATCCACACAAATTTTCCCCCGGCCTTTATTTAAGACCGGCCTTTATTTGTCCATGTTGACCACGCCCCCGGCCACTATCAGAGGCCCGGCGTTTATTTGACTACCGGTTTTTATTTGAGGAATTATTACGGTATTTTATAACAGTCCTCCTGCCCACAGTCAAAGCGCCACCTGTTGGCAGCAGGAAGTGTGGCACTTTGAAATGACTTTGCCATATTTCCCTTGCATTTTACTCGCTTACATGCATGTCGCCCACTGTTCACTGTTTCCCTAAGGTCAACGGGTGGCATTGAGGCCGGGTGCGAGGGCCCTTTCATCGCTGCAGCAGCTTTAATTTATTTTGTGTTCTGAAGATGAACAAAGATCTTACGGGTTTGGGGCGACATGAGGGTGAGTAATTAATGACAGAAATTTCATTTTTTGGTGAACTAACCCTTTAAACAAGGGAACAAATTATTTTTATTTGTGCAGGGCTCCGTAGTGTACAGCATGAAATATGTACTGAATGCTTATGTGCCTGTAATTAGTCTGAAATGATTACATTACAAATAAACAATTTTCTGTTTGACTTTTCTAATGATTCACATTAGTATATTCTACTATAGTGGTTGCAAAAATCATGCAAAAATCTAAAACATCACAGACATAAAGTAACCACGTCCTTGACATGAAAGAAATTCATCAACTAATCTTTTCACCCTCCAGAGACTTTGTGGACAGTGACCAATTACTCCTATTATAAACAGCACAACAACCTTAATGACCAGGCTGAGTGATATATGAGCTTGCAATGTATGTTTTTGGAGGAAATGTTAAAAGAATGTTCCAGGGTTCAAGAGGACACTGGAAGTATTGGAAGGCAATTCTTCTTATTGCAATAAGAAGCTCACTGTGGTCTGGATCCAGGACAGACTCAGCAAAGGGTTGGAAGGACATCAGCTGTGTCAGCATGACATCCATGGGAACCAGAACCGCCACTCCCAACTCCTCACTAAGGGCAGGAGGCACAGACAGGGGGAACTTGCTCTGGAGGGGAAAACCACAAAGTTAATTAGACATAATGGACAAAACAAGTAGGGAAATAATATGAAACTCTGACATGATTTTAAAATGAAAATCCTCATGTTAAGTGTTGACCTTATGAAGTATATTTTTGATTACCTGTGGATTTGGAGATACAACTGATGAAATCGACAGCATGACTTGGCAAGGAATGTTTTAAATTCCTATCACAAGAAAAAAAAAAAAAAAAACATAATGTCATAATCATGGTTTTGATAAATAAATGTAGTTTTCCCTCAGTTACCTTCATGTAGTGGACTAATGTGTTGGCAAAAAACCTACACATCTTTGTTAGTTTTTGGAAAAGCTTGTATTCTGGACAGTGAACAACTTCCTACAAGAAACAAAAGGAGGTATAGATATGAGCTGACCTTTTATATAAAAACATTTGCTTTCCAGTACGATCTAACAAAAAAAAAATCCCTGAAGCACATTTTTAGGTCACCATTACCACAGCAACCAATAAATAATCGCATACCCTTAAAAAATGACATGGACCCTGTTCTGTTGAAATTTAACAAGTGGTCAACCGATACTGATTTTTTTTTTTTTAATGCCGATGACATGCTGATATTTTAGAGAGCAGGGTGGCCAATAGCTGATATAAGGCCAAAATATATACACTACGTTCCAAATTATTATGCAAGTGACATATCAGTAAGATTTCAGTACAATAAACATTTAGATTTTAGTTTTTCTAAGTAAATGTTTGTTTGTTTATTTATCCATGTCTTTTTAAATAACTGGTATCATTCTCAGACAAAATAATTTGCCAGGTCTATGGAAACCCTACTTAGAGGTTGTTCCACATTATTAAGCAAGTCACAGTTCTCATACAATATAGGAGGAAGAAAGATCTTTCTGAAGATGAAAAGCATGAAATGGTGCAATGTTGTGCAAAAGGCATGAAAACAAATAATATTGTGTGAAAACTGAATGGAGATTATCAAATTATCATAAGATTGTGAGTGATTTAGAGCACAGCAGAACCCGGTCAGATAAAGGTTTATTAATGAAAGTTCCTGTCAAAAAAATGTATTGTATTAAAAGGGCAGCTATAAAAGAGCCAGTGTTGAGCAGCAAACAGGTATTTGAAGCTGCTGGTGTCTCTGGAGTCTCAAGAAGCTCTCCATGCAGGCTGACAGTTGTGCGTAAAGATGCATTTCAGCCACTCCAAACCAAAGCTCACAAAGAGAAACATTTACAGCGGGTGTAGAAATACATTTTCAAACAGTTTTATTGCTGTGGTGTTTTTTTGCAGCATGGGATAGTGCATAGTGCATTGTATTTCAGAAGGCACTATCCTCCTTTTTATACCATAACTTAAAATGGCCAGTTATGAACTCCACATATCTTGCATAAATGATTTTAATACCCTCAGAGACCCTAAAGGGACCTTTCATCTCACTTCCCAATATTCCAGGCCAAATCATCACCCGTCATCTCCTTGCTGACGTCACAGTCTTGTTGGAACGTGGTGGCCATTCACCAGCCATCTAGAAATCCATCCATTTAGACCATCTATTGTAGTACGCCATTCGTCAGTGAATAAAAATATTTAAAAATGAGTCTTCCTGTATTTCTACACCCACTGTAGATGTTTCTCTTTGTGAGCTTTGGTTTGGAGGGCCTGAAATGCATCTTTACACACAACTGCCAGCCTGCATGGAGAGCTTCTTGAGACTCCAGAGACACCAGCAGCTTCAAATACCTGTTTGCTCCTCAACACTGGCTTTTTTATAGCTGCCCTTTTAATACAATTAATTTTTTTGACAGGAACTTTCCTCAATATGCCTTTATCTGACCGAGTTCTGCTGTGCTCTAAATCACTCACAAATGATTTTATATGATAATTCAATAATCTCCATTCAGTTTTCACACAATATTAGTTGTTTTAATGCCTTTTGCACAACATTGCACCATTTCATGCTTTTCATCTTCAGAAAGATCTTTCTTCCTCCTATATTGTATGAGAACTGTGACTTGCTTAATAATATGGAACAACCTCTAAGTAGGGTTTCCATAGACCTGGCAAATGATTTTGTCTGAGAATGATACCAGTTATCTAAAAAGACATGGATAAATAAACAAACAAACATTTTCTTAGAAAAACTAAAATCTAAATGTTTATTCTACTGAAATTTTACTGATATGTCACTTGCATAATAATCTGGAACGCAGTGTATAAATAATCTCACACTAATTTAAAAATGGCAGAAACACATGTATAACAATTGCTATAATTAAATTGTCATTTATTTTACTTAATATTTACCACATTACAAATAAATACCTACTGTCAGAGAGTCGATTAGGCAAGGCAAATCAATTTTATTTATTTAGCACATTTCATACACAATGGTAATTCAAAGTGCTTTACATAAAAAGGAAACAAATACATAAGAATAAAAATGGAATGCATAAAAAATAACAATAAAAACAGAATACCACTAACGTTATCTGGTTGAAAGAGTCACATTTACATTTTCATTCAGCCCGTTGCTGTTTTTCTACAGACCAATGTGAAAATCGCCATGTTCTTTTCTGTTCTTTTCTTTTCTTATTCGCCAGAAGGGATTACATAAATAGCCTACATGAATACCATCAACAGATAGATTCTACATAATTAACATCCACGCATACACCTTACATTAATTTGGGAATAGTAACAGTAAAGAAAAAGACAACTGAAGGACGGTATTATGATGGGTTAAAAGCCAATAGAAAGTTAGGCTATACAAAAAAAAAAAAAAAAAAAAAAAATATGATGCCTTTTAGTCTGAGTCCGTTTCATCCGATGCCTTTTCGTCTGAAGCCTTTTGGTCAGAGGCTGCCTAATTGTACGAGACCTGACAACTGACATAGTTTTTCCTGAGACCTGAAGCCTTTCAGTGTGAGGCGCGATGCCGTTTTGTCCGATGACTGAAGCCTTTTAGTCTGAGGCATGACTCCTTTTCGTTGTATAACTGAGGTGTGAGGAAGTCCTAATATGAACACCGTAATAAAGGGACTCAATTACAGAATGCAATAGTTATGTTGACCTACTGTTAAAAGTTGGTGCTCCAAAATCCCAGAGGGTTATCATAGGAATTTGCATTCATACCAGGCTAACACTGAGGTTAAATTTATTAGCCCATAGTAAATAAAACAATTTACAGTGCAAATAGCTGTATGTCAGGGGGGTCAAACTTACGGCCCGGTGTCCAATCTGATTTGAACTATAATAAAACATAGAGATGCACTAGTCCAGGGGCCAAAAACGTTAAGCATTTTTTTTAATTATTCCGGGCTTGCAAACAACCTGCTTTGTAATAATTTCCCCAAATTTCATCTGTGTATTTACGAAGTATGTAAACAGGACTTTAACACGCTGAATACGGACACAAAGAGGAGAACAGACGCGCCAGCAGAGGAAATACTGTACCATGCACAAGCTCACTGTTCGCGAAAAATAGGGAGAATAATATAAATATTACAGTGGGATTGATATGAATGTATCTCTGAAGGGAACTTTATTAAGGAAAGTTTTGATGGCTTTTCCTCTTATATCCATATAAAGTAGTAGTATTGGCCTATATTTATCAAAAAGTGCTGCTGTGTGTATAGCGGTAACCATGGAAACGCTTTCATTCAGTCCATCTGCTGATTTCATTTTGTTATGTAGCATAATTTCACAAAGTCAGACCAGACCTAGTTTTTGCTGTTAATATTCAAATTATTCAGTAATTTAAATTAAGAACAACTGCTCATGCTCATGTGCATAACATCTTTGCTGGGATTATGATAAAAATGCAGTGTTTGCCTCCAATGTCAAAGAGCTACACATATTTTTTTTTTTTTGTTGTTGTTGTTTTTTTTGTAGTTTTTTTGGTTTAAGGCCAGTATGTCCTGTGAACAAATAAATTTGCTTTAAAAAACTCTGCAACCAGTATCAGAATCAGACGATTTGCTTCTTATAAAAATTGAAATTGGCCATGAAAAATCAAAATATGTGCTAATAAAAAATATTAAATAAAGAATGTTGTTTATATGTTTAATATTAATTCAACTATCAGCGGACTGAGGTTATTATAAAAATAAGTTAATTCGATCCGCATATGGTTAATTTCTTTCCAATCCGGCCCTCAAGATGAGTTTGACACCCCTACTATAGATGCTATTTACACTAAGTGAAAATACTGATACATCCTATTTATACTAAGTGACAATAGCAGCATTTTCACGATATGCTATTTATACTAGGTGAAAATAGTGATATATTCTATTGACACCATGTAAAAGTATCAGTTCTTTGCAAGAAGTGTAAATAGTATTTAGATGCTGTAGGCTAGTATTGGCAGATACTATTTGTACCTCAGTATTTTTGTACAGGATGCAATAATATCATATAGAGTGTGATTATATTTATTAAAATTATTAAATGGATGCTGCAATATTGGGAGAATAAAACCCCTCCACTTTCCACCAACCCTACTCAATGAACACTTTTAATATTATTAAACACTTATTCACATTTTATTTCCACTTTTTGAACATTATTTTCATTTTTTTGAAAATGTATGTGATGAGAAAATAGGAGTGAGCTCTATTATTGGGTGAGCTCGGTAAAATGCTGATTCGACCCCGCAGCGATCGCTGTAAAAGCCAAAATCTGAAACCCTACATGCTATTGTTGCGCCACTGAATACATCGAATTACATCTGTTCCTTTTTAAACTTGAGTGGCCCAACCAGACATTGGAGCTATACTGTAAAGAGTGTTTGTCAACAAGGGACGCTATTTGCACTTACTGTAAATAGACACTCCATTATAGGCTTGTGAAAAGTTAACAGATAAACTATGAAGCTGGCTGAAAGAGCAATACTGGCAGTTAGCACAAAACTATAAAAATTATTAGGCCACGTATTAGAAGTATGGATTAGTAGAAAAGTATGAATTAACAGTGTTATGAAAACTATCCACAAGTTTCCTACGCCCCATGAGGCCTTGCGTCAAACGTGGGAGCGTCTTCCGGTTCGAAGTAAACAAGCTGGACGTGACACTCATTCATTCAACATTTGACAGTCATTCAAGATTTAACGATCCAAACTTGCGAACGTTTGTTTTTTACTTAAAGATTTAAGATTCCAGCATAAATATCTGAAAAATGTTTTACAATAAAAAATGTTACATTAATAGTAATTTATTAATTTATGTCAGGAGTGCAGATCAATCATGCAAAATCTAACAGACCTATTCAGTTGCTCCTGCTTCCATTTATTTACAATCACGAGAATGCACAAAACAACTCCACTAAGGTTTTTAAATCCAAAGGCTTACACATTTAGAAATATATTGATAACATACCCTATGTTTACGTCACTTTTCTGAGCATTTCTATTTATTTTCCTCTAAATTATGCGATGATTGCAATCCGAGGATGTTTGCGCGATCTCTTGTCTATCTATCCTGATCCTTTCAGCCAGAGCAACAGAGGGAGCTCATGAGATGGCAACAGGAGTTATGAGTTATACGAGTTAACCGGAGTGTGTGAATCTGTGAAAGATATGCATTTGTCAGGAATCAACAGACACAGGGAGGAGACAGATAAAACATTAAACTAAATAAATACACAATTATAATCATATAACAATTGTCTTCGTCCCTCAAGCAGTCTCTGATATTTTCCATAAACGTGTGTATCGCAATGGTTAACATCAGTAGCCTTTAGCATCGCACACAGTGGAAACGCGACTGGCTCTGGCACGCACGATACGTTAGGAGTAAAATATCACATCATATGGCTTTGGTGCATCAGAGACAGGTGAAGTACAGACAGCGGGTTGTTCATGTATTGCAGGGTCAGGATGCTCTAGTCATGCAGTAGCACTGTTGTGGAAGGTCAGTAAAGTAAAGGGCAATTAAGGGCACGAAAACTGTTTATTGTATTGTGATATTATTAACTAATAAATGTACTAAAATGAAATGTTGTCCCTGAGCGCCGTAACGACATCTCTCATAAAGATTTGCAGCTTTGCAAAGTAAACAATGATCCAAAAAACACTTAGCCTCTTCGCTAATTAGCACACTAAATACCATTGGTATACTACTTCCGCCGCCTCACCGGAAGTTGTACCCACGTTCTCTTTTACAGTAGCGGCCCGCGGAAACAGGTGGATATAGAATAAACGCCTATAGAGTATTTATGAGAATTTATGGGCAATGGTCCGTGTACATTTTGATAGTTTGTTTTCCAACTTGAAATTAAATATGCAGAAACGAGAAAACGGTCGTTTCCCATTTTTTTCGTTTGTTAAAAAAAAACGGACAAACGAGATTTTGACTCGATTTTCGTTTTTTCAGGTCACGGATAGAAAACGGAAACACGACTTCAAAACTCGTTTTCCACATGTGGGCGGTCATTACATGCCCCTTTCAGCCCATTGGTCAATCAAATCTGAGCCAGTGACGTCATCTTCAGTTCATTCAACAAAATAACAGTCCTCTGCCGCTATATCAGTAGATGTCATAAATCGGCTTTATTCCGTGCAACCTAACGCGCAGGGACGTGCACAGACATTTTGGGGGGCAGGGGCTCAAATGGAAAAAAGGGCACTTCTCATAATTATTTATTTAAAAAAATAATAAACCCTTAAATATATTAAGACAACTCTGACTTCCCTTACACTCATGCGATTGTTTTACACTCCACAGATTTCTACAAAATAATTACTTCACATATATTGACCATGGTCTTCTTTAGTATTCACTAGGTTTATCACAAGAGAAGTCAACAACAACTATTTTCAAGCTATATATTTAGAATAAATGACTGCACCTAGGAGAGGGACATAGTTTCACTAATAATTTGTTTAAATCAATAAATCATTTTAATTTTTCTTTGGTGTTATTGGAAAACTTCTTTCATGAAGTGAACAATTTTAAGATTGTGGTCCATTTTTGCTGCCATGTCTTTTACTCTAATGGAAAGAAAACTCAACCCTAACCCTAACCCTACACATTTAGATGGTGTTTGTTTTAAGCCTACTACCCTCCATCTGTTTGCATCTGTAGATTTATTCTAAATTAACCAAAACAAGCTAATCTGCATATTTAAACACATCAATAATTTGTTTTCCTGAACTGTGAATGCTTAATGCATTATATATTATAACAAATGCCTGCAGAGGGCGCCAAAAGCGTGCTGATCTTTGTTGTTAGACAGCACAGCATGATCAAATCCACAATCATAGCCAACCATGATTAAAAATATATTATTAGTTAAATAATAATATTCGGCCACTTCTTTGTGATAGAAATGCTACAGCCACTGTAATTTCTTCAACAAGAATATGTGGACATCAAACATGCAAAGACAGAGTGGGGGTTTAAACTTTTATTGATGTATTATCATGTGTAAGCGTAGATTTAAGAATAGCATTATGTAGCTAATGCTGTATTATGATTTTTAAATAGTTTTAATAAACCATGCATCCTTAGAAAACTGTCTAATAATGCGGTTCATGGATGTGCGTCCATGGAATGCTCCTCTTCTGGTATTGACAGCCCTACAGATATCTTCACCATGGTTCAAAACGCAATGCATAACACAGTAAAATAATTGAAATTATAATATAACATAAATTAGTATCAAATCAGGCAGATGCGTTGATGGTGGTCAAACTATTAATGCAGCGTTACATGTATAAATAACCCTTAAAGGTACAGTTTGTAGGACCTGCCACTAGAGGGTGCACTACCAAAACAATAACAATCGCGTGGTTTGATGACGCTAAGAAGGTGCGTGGAATGATGGGATTTGATGTCTTCTACCCAACCGCTGACGGCCATCAATCAGACAGAAAGATAAATCATGGATTTAATTGATTACTGTTTAGTCAGATGATATGAAAACGATTACCACTTGTTCAACAAATATATACACTCGTGTACAATCAAACACAATAATTGGGCATACATAGCAAACGCGAGTTCAACGATTTGCGCGAGTAGATTACATACAAAGTCAATGCAAAGACGCAATCAGACTATGTCTCAGACGCGTCCTCGCGCGGGTCTAGAGACGCGATGCCCCGCGTTTGGCGTGTATGCCCCATAATACTAATCGTGTTGATCGTTATAATGGCATACGTTTTCTGTAAAGATACGAATCAAAACAACTCACCTGTCGAGTAAAACACAAGCGAGATCGGCATCTCTTTCTAGGTGAAGTTTGTCGCGAAGCTCTCTCCATCTAGAAAATGCAACACCGATATTGATCCTCGCTCTTTCTCTCCTCTTGTCCCAAACTCTTCTTGGGTCGTTTGGTTGGCCCGTACGCTTACGTTTACGGGAGCTGTCCTTGTCGACAGAACCAGCAGCAGATGGTAAACAGTAATTATGTTCCATAAATAAGTAACACAATCCACCATAAAACGTGCAAGAAGTAAATAAGGAACTGCTTGAAGCAAGCTAGTGGTTTGCTTGACGCTAGACACTACTTCCGCATTTGTCCACGACACTGTTGTCATGTGGTTTCTACGTCAGTAAAGGCGGTAACAAAGGGTAACTGACGTCATTGACAGGCGACTGCACTGCCCCGTGTCACTGTTTAGAATGGGAATTTTCTCATGATTTACAAGTAGTTGAAAACATTAGAGATATTGTTAGTAATCAGCTGGACAAAATATATAACACTAGCCTAGTGGTTTTGGGATATTTTACTGTGAATATCTTACAAATTGTACCTTTAAATAGCCAAAACTTTCAGGTTTGTGAACATAGGCTAGCCTACCTGAAAGAAATGCACAGGATGCATCCATCTAGGGCTTTTTTCTTTTTCGCTTCTCATCGCCAGACAGCAGTTGCATTTTCGCGGGAATAGTTGTCACAAGTTTTCAGCCAGCAGCAAACTCGAGGTTAGGTGGGGCGGGGCGTGCGTGCGCCGTGCGGGCATGAATGGCGCGTCGCGGAGTGAGGGCATCTGAACTCGACAAAGCCGACCTGATATAGTATTTTTTTATTTGTTTTATTCAGTAAATATATTTGTTTGACAGTGAAGCTGTGAGTGAAGCTGTGCGCAAACAGGAATATACATTAATTTATTAAAAAAAAAAAAAAAAGCACCCTAGAAAAAAAGGGCATTTTCTCTCGAGGAAGAAAAAGGGCAGGTGCTCAAGCCCCTTTTTTGTCTATGTGTGCACGTGCCTGCTAACGCGTCTTTCACAGAAATATTTATTTCAGAAATGTTAATCAGCACACAGACTGTTGTAATGCTGTTTGTAGTTTAGTATGCATGGTGAAACTGCGCTACCCACAAAGAGGAGCGGATGGAAAGCACAGATTTAAAAAACAAAATAAAAAAACCCTACAGTTTTTATTTTATTCTATTTTGAATAAATAGAATAAATCACAATAAATAAGTAGTGTAAGCAATTTTGAAAAACGAACAATAGCTCATCTCTCTCTCTTTATTTATTTATTTTATATAGCCTAACATTGCCTGCTGAATAGGCTAATGTTAATAACACCATGGTTAAAAGGTTGAGGGAATATGTAAAGATCAAACATTAATGATCAAAATTACAGCTACATAGCTATTTTAGTAATGACAAAATATATAAATGTTAAGCCAAAACGAATTCATTTAAAGCTGAAGTGAAACAGAAACCGGCGTTATAACCTAGGCTACCTCTCTAATTTGACACAAATCCAAATGTTTCAATATTCACGATTTGGAGGCTAAACTATATTTATTATTTAAACCTTTTATTGTACACAGACTACTTAAAATGAGCAGTACAACTTTTTATATATTTGGTTGAATGTATGTTATTTTGACAGTTAACAGCCTGCGATGTCAAGTTACTTATGCTGTGTTCACACCAAACGCGAATAGAGCGTCTGGCGCGAATGATTTCAATGTTAAGTCAATGTAAAGACGCGTTTATGTGCGTCTGGAGGTCTTGCGGCGCGAATGAGGCGTTTAGCACGGCGCGGAAGACGCGAATTCGCCTCATTCGCGCGTCTAGTTCGCGCGAATGACGCGAATTGAGCGTTTCGCGCGAATGGTGCTTTTTGTGCATTTACGCGTGTGACGCAAATTCGCGTCTGACGCCCGAGTTGAAAAATTTGAACTTTGGCGTAAATTCGCGCCGCGTTAACCAATCAGGAGCCTGCTTGCTGCTGTGGCGGCAGGCCCGCCCGGAGTCACTCATTCAAAATGGAGGAACGACTGATATTATCAGTGAGCAGTCACCCAGAGATTTATGACACAAGTTCATACTTCTATAGACCTTATGTAGCCCCGCCCCTTTTCAGCATTGCGCTCGTTGTCTTTTGACTTCCGGTTTGTATTTCCACAGCTATATTACATTTATGAATGAACTGCTCGTTTTAAAATCTTCCCCATCTACTGACATTTGTTAAGACATTTGCTTTTCATTAACTCTACAACAAGTAAATCCACTTAACCAACTAATTATTCTTTGACAGCGATGCCATAGAAATGAACAGAGCTACCGCAAAACGGAAGTTCAAAGACAATTTTATAAAGATGGCGGCGCGCTTGTTTCTCTGGTAAATAAGGTCTATAGAGACAGGAATAAAACGGACCTCGCTTGGAAGAGTGCCGGTGAGGAGATTGGGCAATCTGGTAAGTTGTAAATACACATTTCACTTTTGAGTCACGTACACGTTTATCGACCCGCGAATACAAAGCGGTAGCTCTCTCGATGAACACACGATCAACATCAGCCATCTTGCAAACAGACAACAGCCTAGCACTTGCCCCTCCCACAAGAAGCGGATTTCGCCTCGGACGCGCGTCAATTTCGCTTCAAACGCTTGTTTTTTACGCGCGTCTAAGGGGTACTTTTCGAGGAGGTTTTAGAGAGTACCTCTCATTGGCAACAATGTACTATAAGAAGGGAAGATGCAAGGTTCCTGGGTGTGCAGGAACACCCAAAGTGATGTGCAAAAATTGTAACATACACCACTATGTCTCAGCAGAGAAGAACTGCTTTTTGAAGTTTCGTATGGAGTGAAATCTTATCACATGAAGTACATTATATTGCATAGCACACTACATGATACAGACCTATGCATGTATCAAATTCAATATATCAATGTCTTTCAAGTGTTTTTCCCTTTTTATTAATGATTTCTTGAATTTAAAAAAAAAAAAAAAAAAATTGATTTTGATGATAATTTTTTCTATGACTCCGTACCATTGTTGCACAACGAAAAAATATTTTGGGATTGGGGGAGGGTGGGGGGAAATTTTTTTTTTTAATCAATAAAATGTTCCCAAATGAACCAAAAAATGATGTGGAATATTTTTTTTTCATGTGCCATCAACATGTGTGCAGTAGATGGTTAAATTGCCACTACAGGTTTCCAACTGACGAGATTATGTGTTTATTCAGAGGATCTGTGCAGAAAGAGATGAAAGCCCCTCCCATGACGCAAATTCGCGTCTGAACACACTTTGTTTAGACGCGCGATCCACTGTGCGTCAACGGCCGATTCGCGCCGCAGGACACCTAGACGCGCGTTTACATTGACTTAACATGTAAATCAGACGCCTCAGACGCCCCAGACGTGTTCGGTGTGAACGCAGCATAAAACCGATGTTGTGCGTCGCGTGAGGCGCCGACGCGTTCACTTGAATTTTCTTATAAAAGTTGCTTACTTAAAATAGTTAAAACAACTTAAAATACTCAGACATTTATGGTCAAATATATGTAACACCATTCGAATCTGTGAAGGGTTAAATAGGTCTATTATTTTTGTACACTCACAATAAAAACAAAACATTGCTCGTAAAATAAACAAATTTTCTGCTGTCTTGGTTACCTTTCTGTGAACTTCTCAAAAATTAACCGACACTCATATTGTCGCATTTTTTCCCTTTCATTTTGGTAATATGTTAATTATTTAAGTGAAATAAATTTCGCGCATAGACATAGGCCATTTATACCTTTTATATAATTTAATCCTTTTTTTCTGTTGTTTATTCTGCTATTTGTTCATGTAGGCTAAAACTAAACCCCTGGGATTTTTTTAATGATTCACAGACATTTATCAATTCTAATTTCGTTTAATTCTAATTTAATATAATCTTGTCGGTTAATGAAACGATGATCGCGTCAGTTGAAACTCAGGGGGAAAAAAACAGAAATTATATTGAAAAGGATTGAAAACAATAATTTTCGTTTAGTTTAAGTTTTTCAAAACATCCACAGAACTGCATTACAGTAAATTTTCCCGCTGTTTAAGCCACGAATATTTACAAAGATAATAAAAGATAATAAAGTAATTACAATGATAATAAAAGTTCTATGTTTAATATACAAGAGTTTTTTTTTTCTGTTATCCACTGAAGCAATTGACGCAGAATCGCCAATTGCCATTAAATCGAAATTGAAAGTAAAATGGCCAGGTTCAGGGCCATTTCAAGTCAAGTCAAGTCAAATTTATTTATATAGCGCTTTTACAATTGGTAATTGTTTCAAAGCAGCTTTACATATTAGAAGCACAGAAAAAAGGGAAGTG
The DNA here is from genome assembly GCF_018812025.1 of Megalobrama amblycephala. Lineage (NCBI taxonomy): Eukaryota > Metazoa > Chordata > Actinopteri > Cypriniformes > Xenocyprididae > Megalobrama > Megalobrama amblycephala. Next base: position 35,254,812 of record NC_063067.1, on the reverse strand, counting down.
GTTAAAAATAAGCTGTACAAACAAGCATGGTAATATGTAACATATACAAGATGGTGCTACATTAAGCCAATGTCGGCTGACTCCCAGGGGTGGAAAAAAACCCCTAGGAGAAAAACCCAGCGTGTTAACACTGGGAAAAAAGTCCTAGGAGGGAAAAAACCCCTTGGAAGAATATATAATATATGTAAATGGATATGGAGATCAAAGATTAGGATATCAGTTTTTTCTGAATTTAATAATAAGAAATTTCTTGTCATCCAGTTTTTAATGTCAGCTATGCATTCTGTTAGTTTTGTGAATTTGTAGGTTTCGTCAGGGCGCGAGGAAATATAGAGCTGAGTATCGTCAGCGTAGCAGTGAAAACTAACACCATGCTTCCTAATTATCTCTCCTAAGGGCAGCATGTACAGAGTGAAAAGCAACGGTCCTAGACTGATAACGGTCAGATAAGTACGATTTGAACCATGCCAAAGCAATTCCACTAATGCCAATATAGTTTTCAAGTCTTTTTAAAAGAATGTTGTGATCGATAGTGTCAAAAGCAGCACTGAGAGCTAATAACACTAATAGAGAAATACAGCCACGATCGGATGATAGGAGTAGATCGTTTGTAACTCTAACGAGAGCAGTCTCAGTACTATGGTATGGTCTAAATCCTGACTGGAAATCCTCACAGATTCCATTTCTTTCTAAAAAGGAGCACAGTTGTGTTGAAACTGCCTTTTCTAGTATCTTTGACAGAAAAGGTAGATTCGAGATTGGCCTGTAATTTACTAAATCTCTTGGATCTAGTTGAGGTTTTTTTAATAAGAGGTTTAATAATAGCCTGCTTAAAGGTTTTTGGCACATATCCTAGTGTTAAAGATGAATTAATTATATCAAGAAGTGGACCTACGACCTCTGGAAGCATTTCTTTCAGTAGTTTAGTCGGCATTGGGTCTAGCATACATGTCGTTGATTTTGATGATTTGATAAGTTTAGATAATTCTTCCTCTCCTATAGCGGCGAATGATTCTAGTTTTACCTCAGGGACACTACAGTGCACTGTCTGAAGCGAAACTGTAGACGGTTGCATGTTTTTAATTTTCTCTCTAATATTATCAATCTTGCAAGTAAAGAAGTTCATAAAGTCATTACTGCTGTGCTCTATGGAAACGTCAGCAGTTGAATCTCTGTTTCTAGTTAATTTAGCCACTGTGTCAAATAAATACCTAGGATTATGTTTGTTTTCTATTAAGAGATTTGAAAAATAAGTAGATCTAGCATTTCTTATAGCCGTACTGTACTCAATCATTTTTTCTTTCCACGAAAGGCGAAAAACTTCTAGTTTTGTTTTCTTCCAACTATGTTCAGCTTTTCTAACAGCTCGTTTTAGAGCCCGAGTGTGCTCATCATACCACGGCGTTGGATTAGTTTCCTTAATCTTCTTTAGACGTAAAGGAGCGACTGCATCTAATGTGCTGGAAAAGAGAGAGCCAATAGTTTCTGTTGCAGCATCGAGTTCTTCTAAGTTGTCAGGTATACTAAGGCGATGAAACTGTTCGGGGAGATTATTTATAAAGCAATCTTTAGTGGTAGACGTGATGGTTCTACAATATTTATGGCTGGGTGGTGGTTTTGTAGCCTTGGCTAATTGTATTATACACGAGACTAAATAATGATCTGATATATCATCGCTCTGCTGTAGAATTTCAACAGCATCAATATCAATTCCATGCGACAGTATTAGATCTAAGGTATGATTACGACAATGAGTGGGTCCTGACACGTGTTGTCTAACTCCAATAGAGTTTAAAATGTCTGCAAATGCCAATCCAAATGCGTCTTTATTATTATCTACATGGATATTAAAATCACCAACAACAAGGACTTTATCCGCAGCCAGTACTAACTCTGATATAAAATCAGCAAATTCTTTGATAAAGTCATTATGGTGCCCTGGTGGCCTGTATACAGTAGCCAGCACAAATGTCAACTTACATAATGTTACATAAAGCACCATCACTTCAAAGGAATTATATTTGAAATTCTTTTGAATGATTCTGAATATATTACTATAAATTACAGCAACACCTCCCCCTTTGCCTTTCTGTCGAGGATTGTGTCGATAATCATAACCTTGAGGACTAGATTCATTTAAAGTAATGTAATCGTCTGGTTTTAGCCAGGTTTCTGTCAAACACAGCAAGTCTAGTTTATTGTCTGTGATAATTTCATTTACAATAAGTGCTTTTGAAGAAATAGATCTAATATTCAGTAACCCAAGCTTTATCATTTGTTTATCTGATTTATCTGTGATTTTCATTTTTTGAACATCAATTAAATTTTTACCCTTAAAAGGTTTCGGAAGTTTTTTGTATTTACTAGTTCGAGGTACAGACACAGTCTCTATGTGATAATATCTAGGTGAAAGAGTTTCTATGTGCTGTGAATTATCTGAGTTCTGTGACGTGAGGCAGCTAGCAGACGGTCGGTTTAGCCAGTTTGTCTGCGTCCTGATCTGGGCCCTGGTTTGTCATGTTTCAGCTCTAAGACTATTTGCCAAATTTCTAGATAGAAGAGCAGCACCATCCCGGGAGGGATGAATACCATCTCTTTTCAACAGATCAGGTCTGCCCCAAAAGCTTTTCCAATTGTCTATGAAACCTATATTATTCTGCGGACACCACTTAGACAGCCAGCCATTGAGTGATGATAACCTGCTAACTATCTCATCACTCCGACGAACAGGAAGAGGGCCAGAACAAATTACTTCTGCTGACATTGAATTTGCGAGTTCACACACCTCTTTAATGTTAATTTTAGTGATCTCCGACTGGCGAAGTCGAACATCATTTGTGCCGACGTGGATAATGATTTTAGAATATTTACGTTTAGCATTAGCCAGCACTTTTAAATTTGCTTTGATGTCAGGTGCTCTGGCCCCCGGCAAACATGTGACTATGGTGGCTGGTGTCTCTATTTTCACGTTCCGTGTAATAGAATCGCCAATAACTAGGGCACTTTCAACAGGATTCTCAGTGGGTGCGTCACTGAGTGGGGAGAACCTGTTTGATGTTCTAATCGGAATGGAAGAGTGGTGTTTGTTCTTGCCATTATGCCGCCTCACAGTCACCCAGTTAGCCTGCTGCGTGGCTTCTACAACCGGAACCGAATGTGCAGTGTTTACTAGGCTAGTCGCATCCAAAGCAGTATCTAAGGCCCTTTCATTCTCACTATCCTCAATTAAAGTTTGGATGCGTGTCTCTAATTCTGAGATTCTCTCTGTCAGCCTGACAATATCCCTGCATTTATCACATGTGTAAGGCTCACTGCTGATAGAAAGAGCTAAGCTGTACATGTTGCATTTAATACACATGATAATCGTCGGACATGACTGACCGTGTGTTTGATGAACGCCGTCCGAAAAACTGCAACGCACACGGGACTCGCTGGCTGGATGTCTCGGTCGCTTGCCGGTGCCTGGGGCAAGGGTGATGTGCGGGACGCTGTACCTCATGGTGGATCGATGAATGCCGGGCAGCAACGTCTCCACAGCTTCCCGATCTGGCGAGGACAGATCAGAATAACATACATCTGATAAATCCGCCATTAAATCGACAAGGAAGGTTGGTTTAGAGGAAAAAAGAAAGTAGATGGTAGCTAGCAGGCTATGGCTAACACTAGGTGATTACGCTGGTGGATTGCTAGTAATAAATCGTTCCGTTTAGTAATACTATGCAATAGGTTAAGTAATCTAGTGAAAAATAAGAAAGTTATATTATGTGAATAGGAATAAAGAGAAGGATTTAGGATAAACTCCACGAAGCTCTGAGCGTAGGTCAGACAGCAGGCAGGCAGCAGCGTTGAGCCATTTATAGCTAATTCATTCAAAAGCGAAGGAAAGACAGAAAAAGCGAGGATAGCAAGTAAACTGTGACATATAATAATGTTCACTGTGTTCATAAAAGTTTATAGGGCTATGTTTAATTTAAGAGATAAAATATGCATGGCCATTTATAAGCTAAGGAAAACTAAAAAGCCCCCCAACGGTGATACCGTTATTAGGTGTTGTCACATGTCAAATAGGAATAACAGTTGTATTAGCCTATATTTATTATATTTCATATTTGTCTTTTTGTCCATAGGCTACATATCGTGAAAACAAATGTAACACACACAAACACCACCAACAACAATTTTGGGTTATGAAGCTGCTCTTAATTTTTAATCGATGACTTCACAGCGCATTAGTATTGCTGCATAAATAACACCGAAAAATTTTATCTACTGCGGGGCAAAGGATCGCCATCGCCTTTTGACGAAACCATAGACTGTAAAAAAGACGAAACCCAGCAAGGAGGTTATCGTGGCCATGGTGATAGTTGTCCCTGTGCGCCACCTAGTGGATGGCCTATTTCCTAATATGACTGCATAGTCTACTACAGCGGTTCCCAAACTTCTATGTCCCAACCGGGTTGGCGCACCCCCAAACCCCACTTCAAAAAACAAAACAAAAAACAAAAAAACCGCAACAAAGCTTTGTTTTATCGCCATATAAAGACTCATGTTTAATCATGCGCAAATAACCAGACCACGCATGACAATAACAACATCAACAACGTTTCAATATAATGCAACAACGCTACGCACAAGCTTCCACTTTTAAGAGGACGAGTGACAGACACAGGCTCAGTAACAGAAAGTACGGTTATTTTCAGCCACGTAAAAGAAACATTGCAGCAATAGGCTAGGCCTATTAAATGACCGTGGAGCTAGCATTATCATCATCATAACACAACGGTTATGGAAATTAGAACGACAGTACATTGAATTAAATTGCAATGAAGTTACAAACGATCCACAACATTAAAGACAATAAGCTCCGTAATAGATAAAATAAATAAAAACGAGGATCAATCTGAAACTTTTTAAGTGCGACAATAAAATTAGCCTACACACGATCCACAACATAATTAAGTAACAAAGAGCATAGCCTGCAGTGCAGAAAAGAAGAGCAGTGCGTATAAGAAGACAGCAGCTGTCTTCTTCTACGTTTCTATCAAAAACTAATAAATTATGGGCGTCGGAAGCAAAAAAAAAAAAAAAAAAATGTGGGTGGGTCTTCCCCCCAACATTTTGATTTCCTTGGTGTACAAATGTGCATTTTAAGACGTTTTAAGGACAACAAATTAACAATAACTTTAAAACCATGTCAACAAATACATACATTCATGCACAGTTTTGAGGCAGCTTTAATCGCATGTTTGGTCATTTCATTACTTAATTTACAACAGAATAACGACGGTGCATGCCAGTAATTTCTTTTGCGCTTTTAAGCTATAATAATTTATGCAGCGCGCGCCGGCGCATTTGCGCGAGCAATTCTTGAGTTCGCGCCTCGAGCACAGTAGGCTATAGCCTAACAGCGGGTTGGAGTTTTACTGACATACATTTCATCTGACCGCAGTTCACTGTTGTTCAACTGAAAGTCCCCCGTCCTCACCGCGCTCGTTTGACTTGCGCCTGTGTCTGAGGTGAAGTTGGAATGCGCGTCTGAAAAGTGTCCCTTTTGCTATGGTCGTAAAGAGACATTTCTTTTTAAACGCAGCGTTTTATTTGTCAATGTTTTAAAAAATATTTTTATTTTTGGTATTTTTTTATGCTCTGTTGGTGGTGTGTGGAGTAGTATCACCGGGGGAGATATATATTTAAAAATAATTCAGCAGAGATAGATAGATAGATAGATAGATAGATAGATAGATAGATAGATAGATAGATAAGCAAGGTGCGTGGCTCGTGTGCAAAAGTAATTGGTTCATGCTCCACGCTAATTGGTGACAATGAATCTCGTTAACCTGAAACTTTCATGATTTACAGTAAACATGGAAGATTGTTTTTCTGTTTCCATACAACTATGCATTACAGTTTTTTGCGATTGCTTACACACTAAAATTAAACTTTTCCCACAATTAGCAAAACCTTACACTCAAGGAGCAAAACACAAAGCTAGATCTGCACAACTATAAGCACATTCTCAGCCTCACACTTTTTGCAAAACACTACACACATTGTTTTGCACAACACTAAACACACTTCTCTACATTAGACACAGAAATCTAACATAATGTCACTTCTTTGCCATTTCAAGACACTGCTGTCCAAAATACCACCCCTATAAACCAATTGATCAAACACAGCCATCAGGTGTGAAGACACTTGGGTGCTTAACTGTAAACTCAACAATCAGGTGCTATAGTACTATAAAAAGGCAAAATGTGAGTTTATGAGTCTTCAACAAAATGAAAGGCAATGTTGCAGTAAGAGGGAGAGGGAGAAACATAATTTTGAATCATTTTGAATGTCCCGGGCCAACGCGGTGGTAACATCCCAATGTATGTTGCAATCACACAGAATGTGGTCCTCCACCTGCATGCCAACTTAGGCTCTTACAACACGCCCCACATATTCACATTTTAGACAGACTGCACAAAATCGTCACAGCAGAAGACCAAATGGATGCAGAGCAGATGAGATACACTGTCATATGGGACAATGTAAATTTCCACCTATCTGCCCTGGTCAAAAAACTGGTTTCATTAGCATCCACAATTTTCACTCCAATACATCCCACCATACAGTCCCTTCCTTAAACCCATTGAGGAGTTTTTTGTTTGTTTGTTTGTTTGTTTTTTTGGCATGGAAGGTTTACAATCTCCAGCCCTGTGTCAGGATATGCCCCATTCAAGCCATGGAGAAGGCCTGACCGAACTGATGCAGGATCTGTGCAAGGATGGATTCACCTTTCAAGAAGATTCTTCCCTCGCTGTCTTGCGTGAAAGGACATCGCCTGAGATGTGGATGAAGCGCTATGGCCAGATCCAGCTAGGCCAAGAGATGATGCTTTGGTGTTTTGTCTCCAAAAATATTTTTGTTCGTGTAATATATTATATTTAGAATATGTTCTAATTTTCAGTGCAAAATATAACCTTTGGAAAGGCATTGATGTATTGAATGGTTTTACAATATGGTGAGAAATAATTATTTTCATCAATGTGCAGTACTGATCTTGTGTTTTTATATATATATATATATATATATATATATATATATATATATATATATATATATTCATGTACTTTACTCTAACAATATCTCAAACCCAGACTATATAATTAGAAAAGTATAAAAGTTACAAGAGTTTAAGATTGAGCACAGCAGTGTGTAAATGAATCAAACAGAATCAGAATGTATGAACCATGTGTGTTCCATACGGTGTCAAAGTTGGGTTTTGTTAAATTAATGTAAAGTTTTGAATGAAGTGTTTCATTTTGCAAATGATCTGAAGTGTTGTGCTACTTTGGTGTAGGGTTGTGTTAATTGTGTGTAGTGTTTTGACAAACCGGGCCCTGTTTTCAAAATTGTGCTTAAGCAATCGTAAAAAACTGTAAGAGTAATGCAACAGTTACTTATCATTTTGAGCAGTTGTATCAATTGATAGTTAGATCATTGTAAGGAAATGAATAGACACTCATTTTAAATGTAATGTGTGAATTGCCTTTTGAAATAGTAGTACTTTGATGTTAAGTTGTGTCATATTGAACAGGTGATTTTTGTTGAAAGAACGAATGATCTAAGTTTTATGTGTATTGTATCCAAGCAATTGAGAAAAGGGTTAGAGTTTTGAAAAATGTGCATTTTGATCATTGGTTGTGAGTTTTGTGTCTAGAGTTGTGAAAAATAACATCAAGGTTCTGAAAACAGTAGCAAAGTGATTGTAAAAAACTGTAAGTAAGTTTTCCTGAAAACAAGAAAACGTTTTTTACTTGTCAAGAAAATGCTTTAAGATATTTAAGATATTTTGACTAGAAACAAGACAAAAAAAACTCTAAGTAAGAACAGCATTTCTTGCAGTGTGAGAAGGTGGTACAGTATTTGGGGCCATAGACACAGTGTCTGATGAAGCATTATGATAAAATATTAGGCTACACCCATGGATATTGTAGTCTAATTGGTTCATGCTCCACGCTAATTGGTGACAATGAATCTCGTTATCTTGAAACTTTCATGATTTACAGTAAACATGGAAGATTGTTTGTCTGTTTCCATACAACTATGCATTAAGAGTAATGCAACAGTTACTTATCATTTTGAGCAGTTGTATCAGCTGATAGTTAGATCATTGTAAGGAAATGAATAGACACTCATTTGAAATGTAATGTGTGAATTGCCTTTTGAAATAGTAGTACTTTGATGTTAAGTTGTGTCATATTGAACAGGTGATTTTTGTTGAATGAACGAATAATCTAAGTTTTATGTGTATTGTATCCAAGCAATTGAGAAAACGGTTAGAGTTTTGAAAAATGTGCATTTTGATCATTGGTTGTGAGTTTTGTGTCTAGAGTTGTGGAAAAATGACATCAAGGTTCTGAAAATAGTAGCAAAGTGATTGTAAAAAACTGTAATTAGAAACGGTAAAAGTGAGTGGGTCCAATATCATTTGTCTAAAAAAGTGGGTGGGTCTTGTCCCACCCACATACAATGGTTCCGACGCCCATGAATTATAGTTTATTTAAAATAAAAGCGATTACAAAGGAAATGTTTACTGTTCATGTTTTTTTTTATTGTGTGGAAAAATCCCACTTAAAAAAACATTACATTTTTCCTCTCGCGCACCCCCTGGTGGCAGCTCGCGTACCCCTGGGGGTGCGCGCACCACACTTTGGGAATCCCTGGTCTACTATATAGCCTACTGCAAGGAATGCGTCTGCTAAATGATTGAATTAATTATATTTACTGTAGGTTTTTTAAAGTTTTTTTATCTGTGCATACATATTTCTGTGAAATACACGTTAGGTTGCACAGAAGAAAGCCGATTTATGACATCTACTGATATAGCGGCAGAGGACTATTATTTTGTTGAACAAACTGAAGATGACGTCAATGACTTAGATTTGATAGACCAATCGGCTGAAAGGGGCGTGTAATAACCGCCCACATGTGGAAAACGAGTATTGAAGTCGTGTTTCCGTTTTCTATTTGTGACCCGAAAAAACGAAAATTGAGTCAAAATCTCATTTTTCCGTTTTTTTTTTTTTTAACAAACGAAAAAACGGGAAACGACCGTTTTCTCTTTTCTGCGTATTTCATTTCAAATTGGACCGGCAACACATATTTAACCTCAATAAAGGTTAGGCTGGGATGAATGCTAATTCCCATGATAAACCTCTGGGATTTTGGAGCACCAACTTGTAACAGTAGGTCAACATAACTATTGCGTTCTTTAATTGAGTCCCTGTCTTATTCTGCCCTCTAGTGGCTATTATCAAACGAGAACATGCTGCTAACCCTGCCCAATAAATACTTTTAATAAACACTCGTTAGGCAGGTTATTTGGACTTTTATAACATTGTTTTCATTTTTATTGAAAATAAATGCCTTTTTTGATATGTGATGTGAAAACAGGGAGAAGAGCGAACTCGGCAAAAGACGGATTCGAAACCGCGGCGATCGCAGTAAAAGCTAGAACTGTGATCCAATACTTTAACGTTGCGCCACTGAAGACGTTGATGAGTGAACGTCTTTTATCAAACAAAGAGTTATTATGCTGAAATAACGACTTAATATCTTGAAATAATGAGATATTATGTTGTAATAACGACTTAAGTTGAAATAACGAGATATTATGTCGTGATAACGACTTATGTTGAAATAACGACTTAATATCTTAATAACTTAGCTAATATATATAAAAAAAAGTAATTTAACAAATGTTTTCGGCTTATCCAAATGCTGGAGTACTAAGTGTAAGAGAGTCGCAACTGCATCCTCTACCCCTCGTTTAGACCTATAAGCAAATTGTAGGGAGTCTAGAGAACTCTGTGTCCTTTCAATAATTACTTTCTTAACTAAACCTTCAAAACATTTCATTACTAGGGAAGTAAGTGCCACAGGTCTAAAATCATCCAATACATTTACATTATGCTTTTTTGGTACTGGAATCACTGTAGACTGCTTCCACAGTGCAGGTACATTTTGTTGTTGAAGAGACAGAGCAAAAATTTCATAAAATATTGGACCTAACTTCTCGGCACATTCCTTCAATAACCTACCCCCTATATTGTCAGGCCCAGGTGCCTTCCTGACTTTACACTGTTAAAAATGATCACATCGCTCTCATTAAAAAAAGACAAAATCATCCTCCCCATTTACTTTACAATCATTTTTCAACCCATCAATTTCCTCTTTAAAATCATGAATATCAAATCTTAGATAAAAATTATTAAAATCCTGCGACAAAACTTCATCTGAACTGAATCCGTTTAAAATAATACTATTTTTACTTTTCCTACTATCCTGACCTGTTATCAAATGCATCCTCTCCCAAGCAGAACCTAGATTTTCCATTCTCAATTTTACCTCAAGATCTTCCTTGTAAACTGATTTAGCCCTCTTGATTTCACACTTAATTTCTTTTTTTATCCTAAAATACTCAACTGTGTCTCCCTCTTTAAAGGCCCTATTTCTTTTTGACAGAAGAATGTTGAGTGATTTTGTGACCCATGTTTTGCTATTTGGAAATGTCTTAAAACATTTCACAGGTATTAACATATCCTCACAAAACGTCACATAACTACAAATTACTTCTGTTAATTCATCAATATCCAAACCAGAGTCCATAAAAACTGTCCAATCTGTACACTCCATACAGCCTTTTAAACGTAGCGTCGCATCTTCAGACCAGTCCTTCCTCTTAATTACCTGTGCCCTTTCACGCTTCAGTACAGTTTTATATGTCGGAACAAGTAATAATGTATTGTGATCAGAAGTTCCTATAGGTGGCTTACCAACTGATTTGTAAGCTCCTTTGATCGATCCATAACACAAGTCCAAAATTTTATCCTTACGTGTTGGGCAAATTACATACTGGTTGAAGTGTCCCAATGATTTATTCAATGTACAATTATTAAAATCTATCAGGATAAAACTGGGTGCATCAGGAGATTGCAGTTCATGCACCACGCATTCAATCTGCTTTGCTGCATTTTCCTCGTTTGCTCGGGGATGAATGTAAACAACCGTGACAAAACAGCTGAGGAAACTCATGAGGCAAGTACTGAGTTCTTGGTGCCACAGTCAGCAATTCAATATTACACCAGTTCTCTCTAATATACAGACATACCCCAGCTCCTTGCACTTTACCGGTTTCCCTCGCACCCCGGTTCATACGAACATGTATTCCGAAGTCGTCCAGTCGTAGGCCCGAATCTAATTCCCCTTCGGAAAGCCACGTCTCTGTGAGCGCCTTTAAGCAAACATTCCTGTAGTCATGTTGGAACTTCACCATGGCTTGAAGTTCATCCGTTTTTTTCCAGAGGGATTGCACATTCGCCAAAATAATTGTAGGAAGAGGAATTTTTGAGAGACTTAGTTTTTCAGTCTCTGACAAACGCCTCCTTTACGTCCTCTTTTCCTAATTTTAACTGTTGAATTATTTAGTCCAGTGCAATTCCCTCACTATACAGAACTACTGATTTTCATCAGCAGACTAGTGCATCTCTGAACCTACATTCAGCATGAGTAAAATACTTAAAGTATCCGATTTTAACAGTACTTAAGACTTTTACTCAAGTTGTATTGGAATTGGTTACTTGTAACTTGTAGTCGAGTCATTTTCAATATAAGGTATCTATACTTTTACTCAAGTATGGTTTCCAAGTACTCTTTACACCTGAAATCAAATAGACTGTTAGCATATAAATCTTATTCAGTATCATTTATTTCTTCATACAAATTTTAGATTTAATAATTAAGTATTATGTGTAATTTATAATGTCTGAACATTTCTAAAGGAAAGGGCAAGAATTGTTTTTGACATATGTTACTCACATTTAAATCATGCTCTCAACACAATGTGATATAATGTGTATACAATGAATTAGAAGAATTAGACAGAGTCCCACCATACATTAGATCACTGATTGATCAGGGAGGGCCCAAGTCTTAAAGTCTCAAGTGTAAAGAGTTGCCTGCATTTCCCAAAAACATTGTAAGTTGACCGTATAGCTATCCAACGGTCTCTACGATCAATTTAGGCTTAAGATGCTTTTGGGAAACACCGCTCTGGTCTGCTATTGTCGTGATCTGAATATTTTAAGTTAAAGGGTTAAAATGTTAATAAAAAACACTACAAATAAGAATGTAGTGTTAAACTGACCATATTTTTTTAGTTTATTTATTTATATTACAGCAGAAGTAGAGGTACATTTTAGATTAGATAGGAGAGCCTTCGAATATTATGTTGGAAAGAGTTTTTTAAAACTTGATAAAGATAAGCCAATTAAATGTCTCAAAACCAAACATTAATAAAGGTTTACTTATATCATATAAAATAAAACTTATGTTTGGAGGCACCTGAGATGTGCCAGGTCAGAAAGAGAAGTACTGATAACAGCTATTGTGCTCTTCCCAGCTGTCAGTGTCATGATCATAGGTCATGATCAGTCATGATGCATGGCGTGCATGTGTCAAGGCCAATCTAAATCATTTTACTACACCTATGACAACTAAGACAGTCACACACATGTATTTGATTGTTTGTAACTCCTGTCTACGTTAAAATATTGCTTTAAACTACTAATGAAATGAATTTGAAGAGGTACTTAGGAAAGAATATAACTAGTTTGGTAGGACAGTTTTGAGAGGTCTCTTGTTCCACTGAGAGACTTCATCCAAAAGAGTCACAATGTGGTCACTGTTTTCCAAACACACCTACGTTGGGAAAAAAACAACAACAAAAAAACAATGCAACTTAAATAGATTTTCATATATTTGCATAACAGATATAATCGATGGCCAAACATGTTTTCGTGGTAAAATTTAACCGTTATTTTATTCGCTCAATTTGCAGGTAAACCAACTCAACCACAACAAGCTTCATACACCATTTTTCAAACTAATAACTGCTTAAAACTTAACAACTCACTCAGATGGAAACAATAGCACTTAATAACAAATTCATGTGATAATTATGGACAATGAGATCCTGATTTGGGTCTTCTGTTTTGAGCTCTTCTCATTTCCTGCTGTTGGCTGTGTGACTTCTTTCGCCAGCACTGAATGGGGTTTTCTTAGAAAAATGAAACCTGTTGGGAGACCGTTTCAAGCGCTATGTGTGCCATATATAACGATGTGCAAATCCAATTTGCGCATTAGGTTTTTGTACGTGTAACTAATGTACTTTATTAATGGTACGGTGGCTACAAATTTCCCTATAAACTTGATATGGTACCCGGAATGGAAACATCAGCAGCAGTACGGTTTACGATGGTGGTGAGTGGTTTCATCTTATTTATAGAGGGAATGATGGCACTCACCATGGGACGAGGAGGACGAATTGGGCATGTGGAGATTGCTTTGTTATTTGGGTTTTGCTTTTGCTTTGATCCCCATGTTGTTTTGTTTTTACATCTTTCAACATCACAACATTACATTACAGATTCATTCAGACACCTTGCTTTACACACTGATTACACTGATGGTTACAGAAACATTTTTATCTTATTTTTTGTGAATTAATTTGATTTAATAAAGCTTCCTTCTTGACTTAATTATGGTCATGTGTGCCCTTTTTGCTGCTTCCCTTGGAGCCAGGGGTTTTAACAATATCCAATATTACAAGCATAAATGGGAGGATTTTAAAGCTAATATTAAAAGTATTGATTAAACTTCTCTTTTATTGTTTTCTCTGACAGTAACATGTTTTCATATAGTGATCACAACGGTTCCTGTTGACAGTCCTCATGAATTAAAATGTTGTCGTATTTTAAATGCTTTTACCATTCTGTGTAGATCCCACCTTCTTGCAAGCCATGATGGGTTGCTTATGTACAAATTACTTTTCAGTCATTACCTTCAGCAAGTATGAAAACAAAGCCAAAACTGGGACATTTTAGGCAATTTAAAAATCAGACTGACTGTTCCCTGAGCCTGTCCTCTCAGCATTACCCCCTCAAACACAGACCATCTGAGGAAAGAAAGCGTTTTTGCTGCTATTATGTACTTTAAGTACGATTTTCTTTTTTTTATTCAGCAAGGATTCATTATATTGATGATTACAAGTGACAGTTAAAACTACTAAACAATTTAAAGTAACAATTATTATATCATATTTCTCACACAATATATATTTTATACTACTATACTATATTTTAGACTACTGATTTATTTGGTAAAAGAGTAATCTTACAAATAAAACTGAAAATGTTCGCCAAGCCAATTCTGGGAAGGCTGTACACTTAATAATGCTATAAACTCAACTGCATCAGTGTTGACTAGTTTAATTGCCAAGATAATCTTGCTAAATTATACAGTTGTAAAGTACCTAGGAGTTTCTTCTGAAAACTGTCTGCCATCACTCCATAGCTGCAGCGCCTCCTCTGGATGTGAGGAGAGTTTACCCAGTACATTCACCAATAACAGACACTGTGGTAGACAAAGCTCTGTACTGCTCTCTAAAACACACAAACAAAAAACAGAGGTCTGGCTTAAAATTTGTATTGTTTACGAAAACATTCAGAAATGTGTACTATGAATCTGTTGGCAGCAGGAAGTGTGGCACTTTGAAATGACTTGGCCATAATTCTCCTGTATTTACTCACAAGCTCTGTTCACTGTTTTCCTAAGGCCAACGGGTGGCGGTTTGCGAGGGCCCTTTCATCGCTGCTTGCAGCTTTAATTCCTGGTTGTAATGTTGTATCCAAACATTACCTTTCTTGTATTTTATGACTTTACACTTAAATGCTGAACAGAAGAAGAACATAAATATTTTAGCTTTTAGGGGGCAATACCATAATGACAGAAAATAGAGAATGGACAGTAAAATCTCAGTTACAAAAAGACTAAATACAATAAAATCACACTGCTTTACTTTAAGGGGCAAAGTATTAAATTAATTTCTGTAACACTGTATCTTTATTGTATTGCATGCATTGCTGCATTATTATGCCACCTAAATATGTAGTTGTTTTTATTGTTTTGTTTATTTGTCCTCACCCCAATTTTTTTATGATTTGTACTTTATTGATTTTCTTTTTTGCAGACAAATGTGTTTGTCCTCACAACTGTTCTTGAGCTGTGGTGTCTGTGAGGTTGTCTTGTAATATACTACTGTGACCAGCAGATGGTAGTCAACACTTGTAGGATTGAGTTTAGTGACAAATTTAGAACTCAAGTAACATTTATAACTTAGTTGTGAAAGTGTCAAGCTGACAGTTTTTACTGCTATTTTATTTGGTGAATGAGATCTAAATAACTGAATGTATTACTCAAGCCAGAGAAAAACCAGAATAAATGAGATGTGATTTTCTTAAAAACATGAAATATAATATTATAATCTATTTGATTTTATCTTCGCATGAGTCATTTTCACCCCCGTATTAATTCACTTTTTTGTTATTTCATTGGACTCATGGCATCAGAGAAACAGGCATGATATACAGAGATTTACATGCTCTTTATCTTTATGACTTGTGAATAGTTTACGGGAGTTTGTCAAGTTAGAAGCCTTGAACCTTGTGTTGAATTTTTTTATTAAATTAAAAAAATATATATTTAAATTTTAAGGTATTTGTGTTTTCGCAAAGGGGATTTAAAAAAAAACAAAAAAACAAAAAGAGAATAAACCAAGGCAGGGGGTCATGGTCTGCTGAAAAGCAAAGGGTTAAATTAACTTTAGATCAAAGAAAGGAATTCAAATGTGACTGTGGAAGTGAATGGGAAAAACAAACAATTTAATTCTTCTGTGAAGTTTGAGATATCCTTCTATTGATTTAGCTCTTGTGAGTGCTGTCATATCTCTGATAGCAGAAAACAAATGGAATCGCAAAACAAAATTGATTTTGCTACTTTTGTTCAAAGTCTATCACAGCTGGAAATGCCACTAAATCAACTTCTCAGTGTTGGCTTTCTCAGGTTGCTTTGAACATTTGAGTCAGAATTAATACTTATGATTTATAAGTATATTACAAGCTCTATATAGGAAGGAACCACATTCCTCTCACTCATGTGACTGTTAGCACAGTGACTCTTAAGCATTTGGAATAATGTTTCTTGCCCTTCCCAATTTACCCTCTTGTATTCTCGTCCTGTATTTCTGCTATTTATCAGGTCTTATACAGTACTATATAATGACTTTGAATTTCATGCTTGGAGGGAGTTATGTGTTTCAATGTAATAAGAGCTGTTTGAATTCTGTACTGGCTTTTTCATATTTGAGAGATTGCTCAACACTGTGCATGCGTATGCGTACAAGTCAAATGAAGTATACTTTCCAAGGCTGTGCTTTTGACTGTGCGCGTACACTAGCGTATGCATAAGAAAACAAAGTGTACTCAGGGATATACAGTAAGTGTGTCACTAATCTTAGGACTGTCTACTTGTGGAAAACTATGGCCCGGTTTCACAGACAGGGCTTAGCCTAAACCAGGATTAAGCCTTAGTTCAATTAGAGCATTTAATTCGTACAGTTTACTTTAATTCATACAATGACACTGACATATTTTAAGATCTGTCAGTACAAGTTATGTTCAGTTACAACTGCTCAAACATGCATTTTAGTCTAATAAATCTTGCTTTAAAACATCAGTTTATGTCTAGAAATTTGGGACGCACCTATGTAAATAAATTCATCAGTCTTCCAATAAAGTGTTTAGCTTACATGTTATGCATTTATTTATTGATGCATATTTTCATATGTATTGATGTGCTTAATAAAAGATTTTAATAACATCACACTTAGCCGTCAAAAGTACAGTAAGACGAAATTGATGATTGGTCAAATGAAGGAATAGAAAAAAATGGAAGCAATTAATTATTGTTTTAGCAATAAAACTTATAAGACTTTAACTAATAAGACTTTTGGTGCAGTGAGACAAAAATAAGAGCAAATGGAGATTGTCTATTCGCTCAAGATGTCAAGATTATTACCCATCATTTATTTAATCTGTTCTGTAAGCCATTTGAAACTACAATATAATATATTTTCCATTGAAATATTCATGATTTCACTGGAGCTCACATCCATCAATGATCCTTGTGAAATGGTCTATGACCTTGGCGTTGCTAGCGCCATGCTCCTAAAAATCTGAATATTATACAATAACTCAATTTGTGTACCAAATAGTTAAGATGCCTGTTAAATATAAAGATGGACTGAAGTAAAAAAAAAGATAGAAAATTCTAGCAAATAGCAAGTTTAATAAGAAATTGCAGAATGAATGATTGAGGCGGTGATACGCAGACATTCAAACCTCTTTTTTTGAAATGTTTGCACAAGGTAAGATCTTGAATGCATTGCTGAACACAAAGAAACCTAGAAGCCTAGAAACACTTGGCCATGAATAAAAATGGGCTAAAAATATAAGCTATACCCTTGAGTGGTTGAAAAGCATTCCCACTGAGTCACAGACAGAAATGCTGGGAAAGTGCATTGGTGTTAGGAAAGAACAGGGCTATAACATAGTTCACTCAATAGGCATTCACTCCATGACATTCTGAAAGTACAGGCTGAATTTATGTGCTTCACTTCAACTTTCAGGTCAAACAGGTACTGTGACAATGTTCTGCGCTCTTTCACCAGGATCAAGAGCTGACAGGAGATTTTAAGAATATCCGCTTTGATCACTTGCATTGATCCTCTCTGTGTCTCTGGTTAATTGTGGCTGTCTCATATTGTCGGTCATTGTCTGTCAACGAAAAGCTTCAGGAATTAAAATGAGATTAAGACTTGGAAGAAATGAAGGAGAGTGAACGTATGTGCGATGAATGAGAGGCGTAATAATCACTCGCCCTCTCTCAATCTCTCATTCTCTTCTCCTTGACTCTTTCTTTTGATGTCAAGTCTTAAAATTCACTCATCTCAGTTTTTTGTAATATCCTTTTTGCTCTTTTTTTCTCATGCCCTGTTCCTCTCTTGTCTGTCGGCTCGATTTGGTCAGAGCCTTTGTTAAGCAAAAGTAAAGCAATCAAAATCTAAAAATGCTTGTCCCTTTCAGCTCCGAGGAAAGAAAGGACGTATATACAGGCCTTTGAATACTGAAATGTTTTTGTCATATGGTGTTTATCACAATTGAATTACTAATGTTTTAGGTCTTCCATTCTTTGCTGCGGTTTTGTCACTATATTTTTAGAAGCACTTTTTTTTATATATACAATGAATGTAATGTGACTTAGTTTTGAGTGTCAGTTCTTTTAAACCTGCATTTCCATGGTCATTCATCTCAACAGGTGTCACGATCACAGTCTGTTCCTGTTCACTCCGGACTCCATTTCCCATAATCCTCCCTGTCAGTCACATGCACTCACTCCACCAATCACCTGTTGCCACATACAGCCATGCACACTCCACACTAATCACCACACCCAGCTGATACTCATTACCAGGACTATAAAGGACTCACACACACACCACTTCACCGCGAAGTCTTGTTTCCCCAGTGTACAATTCAGAGCGTTTATATCTTGTCTGCCTTTCTGTTACCGTTGCTGCCTGTTCCTGTTCCCGTTGCTGCCTGTTCCTGTTCCCGTTGCTGCCTGTTCCTGTTCCTTGACCCGTTGCTGCCTGTCCTGACCCTTGCCTGGTATACCGTTCTGTGTATGATATCCGCCTGCCTCGATCTACTGCCTGTACCCTGACTACGATTCTGCCTGTTCCTTACTGTTCCTGTTTGTTCCTGTTTTGACCCTGCCTGTACGACCACTCTACTTTAATAAAATGCTGCAGATGGATCCCTGCCTGAGTCTCCATTCGTTACAGAAGACTTCGCCGCCACTACAATCCAGCAGCTTCCCCGGCGAGCATCTACACGGTATGGACATTACGCAATTACTATTGTGGAGTTCGCAGGGCACGCGATCCTTAGAGGAAAATGTGCAGGAATATCTAGACATTGCTTACCTCTCTGATCTACCGGACTGTGCTTTGATTGACTTTTTCTGTGATGGCGTCAACCACCCTCTCCGGGATAAGCTAAGACGAGAGGGACCGCGTTCATCACTCAGTAGCTTTATGGACTATGCATTGTTGACTGTTAGCTCTCCGTTTACTGTGGGTGTCGCGGAGGAATGCGACACCATGGTGAAGCCCGTAATGGCCGCCGCGCCAGGTAACACGCACAAAATGGCGGCTACCATCACAACAGCAACAGTTCATGTCCCCACTGATCGCCCAGAGCAACGTCACGCCTTCGCTGATCGCCCAGAGCAACGTCACGTCTTCGCTGATCACCCAGAGCAACGCTACGTCTCCGCTGATCGCCCAGAGCAACGTCACGCCTTCGCTGATCGCCCAGAGCAACGTCACGCCTTCGCTGATCGCCCAGAGCAACGTCACGCCTTCGCTGATCGCCCAGAGCAACGTCACGCCTTCGCTGATCGCCCAGAGCAACGTCACGCCTTCGCTGATCGCCCAGAGCAACGTCACGCCTTCGCTGATCGCCCAGAGCAACGTCACGTCGCCGCTGATCGCCCAGAGCAAAGTCACGTCGCTGCTGATCACCCAGAGTCACGTCACGTCTCTAGATCAGTCCGGGAGCGGAGAGGGTTGCGTTCCAGTATGGCTGATCCTCCACTGACTACGGTCCGAGCAGCTGGCATCCCCAAGTCCTCGCCGGCCGCTTCGCTCTCAAACCAGTCGGCCGCTACGCTCTCAAGCCCGCCGGCCGCTACGCTCTCAAGCCCGCCGGCCGCTTCGCTTTCAAGTTCATCAGTTTCAACGCTCTCAAGTTCATCAGTTTCAACGCTCTCAAGTCCGTCAGTTTCAACGCTCTCAAGTCCGTCAGTTTCAACGCTCTCAAGTCCGTCAGTTTCAACGCTCTCAAGTCCGTCAGTTTCAACGCTCTCAAGTCCGTCAGTTTCAACGCTCTCAAGTCCGTCAGTTTCAACGCTCTCAAGTCCGTCAGTTTCAACGCTCTCAAGTCCGTCAGTTTCAACGCTCTCAAGTCCGTCAGTTTCAACGCTCTCAAGTCCGTCAGTTTCAACGCTCTCAAGTTCACCGGTTGCTATGGACTCAAGCGCTCTGGACGCGATGGACAAAATGGCTGCTTTGCCAGTGCCCACGGGCAAGATGGCCGCCCCTGCGGTGCTGAAGGTTGTAGGGGGCGTTCCAGCCACTGAGTCCGCTCCAGAGACCACTCCAGCTGGTGAACCATCGCCTCACTCTCAGAGGAGGAGGAGGAGGAGGAGGAAGAAGAAGACGTCCTCCTCTCCTCAAGACGCAGACGTCCTTCAGGAGGGCGCTGTGGACCTGGAGACCACTCCAAAGGCCTCTCTTACTCCGCCCAAACTACTGACTCTGCCTGCGCCGCCCAGGCTCCTTGCCCTACCGGCGCCACCTGAATTCCTTGCCCTGCCAGCGCCCATCAAGCGTCTTGCCCTGCCAGCGCCACCTGAGCTCCTCGCCCTGCCGGCGCCACCCAAGCTTCCAGCCCTGCCGGCGCCACCCAAGCTTCCAGCCCTGCCGGCGCCACCCAAGCTTCCAGCCCTGCCGGCGCCACCCAAGCTTCCAGCCCTGCCGGCTTCACCCATACGCCTGGCCCTGCCGGCGCCACCCGAATTCCTTACCCACGAACCTGCGACGGGTCCCGCTGAGTTCCCCAATAACTTTTTGGGGGGGCAGTATACCTAGAGGTGGGGAGCTTGTGGGTGGGGACCCTGCTCAACCATGGCCATTAAGGGCCCCTGAACTACTATGGCCATTCATGGACTGTAGGCCACTAGGGCCATGTATAGACTCTGACCCGCTGGGGTCACCCATGGACTCTAACCTGCCGTGGCCGTCCGAGCCGCCTGACCTGCCGTGGCCGTCCGAGCCGCCTGACCTGCCGTGGCCGTCCGAGCCGCCTGACCTGCCGTGGCCGTCCGAGCCGCCTGACCTGCCGTGGCCGTCCGAGCCGCCTGACCTGCCGTGGCCGTCCGAGCCGCCTGACCTGCCGTGGCCGTCCGAGCCGCCTGACCTGCCGTGGTTGCCTGAACCACCCGGGCTGCCCAGGCCACCTGACCTGCCGTGGCCGCCCGAGCCACCTGACCCACCGTGGCTGCCTGTGTTCCTGGGGCTGCATTGAAGATCCCGTTCCCGGCTGCTGTTAGATCTCCAATGCACCCCCCCCCCCTCCCTAGCTGTTCCTTTACGTCGCGAGGACGCGCCTTCCGGGAGGGGGGCGTTATGTCACGATCACAGTCTGTTCCTGTTCACTCCGGACTCCATTTCCCATAATCCTCCCTGTCAGTCACATGCACTCACTCCACCAATCACCTGTTGCCACATACAGCCATGCACACTCCACACTAATCACCACACCCAGCTGATACTCATTACCAGGACTATAAAGGACTCACACACACACCACTTCACCGCGAAGTCTTGTTTCCCCAGTGTACAATTCAGAGCGTTTATATCTTGTCTGCCTTTCTGTTACCGTTGCTGCCTGTTCCTGTTCCCGTTGCTGCCTGTTCCTGTTCCTTGACCCGTTGCTGCCTGTCCTGACCCTTGCCTGGTATACCGTTCTGTGTATGATATCCGCCTGCCTCGATCTACTGCCTGTACCCTGACTACGATTCTGCCTGTTCCTTACTGTTCCTGTTTGTTCCTGTTTTGGCCCTGCCTGTACGACCACTCTACTTTAATAAAATGCTGCAGATGGATCCCTGCCTGAGTCTCCATTCGTTACAACAGGTGACATTTACTAAATGTTTTTTTTTTTTTTAATTCTTTTAAATTCAGTGGCAGAATTGCATCACTTCTGAGTCAGTCCATCATCAAGGTTACAGTAGGTTTACCAAGGTTTAAAATAACCCATGGCTACAAGAATTTTCAGTTAATTCATAAGATCACCGGCAACAATTTCTAATGTGAAAATGAATACCAAATCGATTTATGCTTACAAGAAATGTCTCACTGTGATGCACATTGCAATATTACATTCAATCACACACATTTCTGTTGAGGTCTTTTTTTTTTCATCAAGGCTAAATGACATCATGCTTTACTGGATAGGGAGTGTAAATCCATAAATACTTATTTTCTTTTAGTCTTTCATCCTTTTTCAGTAAAAAGCCAGCTGATCATTGAATCCATTCTGTTTCATCAGAAGTGGTCATTTCTTCTCCTCTTGATAGTTGGCCTCTTCAAACACAATATCACATCTACGTCTCCACCTGTGTTGGTCTAGAACTGTCTGTTCCTTGATCCGAGCTGTTTCTCATGTATTATTGATATACTACAGTAGAAAGACAAGCAATAATGTTACGAGAAACAGCCAGGTGGAGTTTCAACATGTGAGTTGACTCATATGACCTCTGATTGAATCATGTGAAAGTGAACCGCAGGTTGTGCACATGAATTAGGTGTTTATTAAACTAATCACGTCAGTACATTGAAGACAAGACGCATCACCATCAGTGTCACGTGTAGGGTTCATTCAAGATCAAGGAAGATGCAGCAGTGTGTTACACTGAATTGAAATCACATTAGCCTGGACATGGAGTACTTATTTTTGAGCAATTAAGCCTGTTGATGACAAACCATAAATAAATAATTAATAGCAGTAACTAGTGAAACTTGTTGTGTCATGACCCAAAAATGAGTAACTGCTGGTCTAGTCTGAATATGTATGCATTTACAAAACTGTACGATTTTTTTATGAAACCTATTCATAATGTTTCATGTTTTGGGCCTATGCAGTTAGCACGTTGCTAATGTAAATGTGGCTAAAGTTACCATTGCTTCTTACTATTCACGGAGACCAGAGTTATGTTATTTTCATTTTTAACCTGAAAACGCTTGCAGTCTGTATAATTCATGAACGTATCTTCATTCTTATCGAGTCTCTCCAACAGCTTTAGCCACATTAGCCATGGAGCACGCTATCAAACTCATTAAAGGAGTCATATAATGCCATTTTTGTACAAGTTAATATGATTTTTTAGGGTCTAAATGAAAAGTTTGTAATATACTTTAATTAAAATTTCTCATTAGTATTGTAAGAAAACACTAATTTTACCTGGTCAAAAACGGCTCTGTTTTCTATGGAAGCCCGTGTCACATAATTCTGAGATGTAAAGTCGCAATTGCGAGAAAAAAAGTTAGAATTGCGAGAAAAAAAATCAGAATTATGACTTTTTATCATGCAATTGCGACTTTATATCTCAGAATTCTAACTTTTTATCACGCAATTAACTGAAGGTCAGTGTCTCTGTCTGTAACAGTGCATCCAGCGATAGCCGTGGTGCCGTGAAGTCTGAAGCTGTTGGTGTATAAAATGTGCCACTTCAGCTTTGTCTGATTTATTGCTCCTCCGGCACAGCTGATTCTTATTATTATTACTATTATATTGTTATTATTGTGTCAAATTCATTTGTGTATCCATTCTGTTAAAAACAACTTTTATTCCCCAAATACCTCGACTGTAATTTGCAGAATTGCATGATTCTACCCTCGAGTTGCAAAGTTGATGAAACATGATAGGAATTGGTGTTTTAGTATTAAGCCCACTAGATGGCAGTAAAAGCTGTTTTTTTCTCCTTGAAACGCTGTACTCATGTACAAGATTACCGCGGAAACATTATATATGCATATTCCTGCATAATGCATATGTCTGGAGACTAATCTTTGTGTGCCTCCTTCAGTAAAATCAAAATTTCTTTATTGGTAAATCGGCGCTAAAAATAATCCTTTATGATGTCCTCTATTTTATGTATAATAATAACAAAGCAGCAATCCTGATAGTCTATTTAATGTATAATAACAAAGCAGCAATCCTTATGGTCAGTCGCAATGAAAGGAAACGCAAGCAAAGTAAGAACATGTGAGAAATAACGTTTCACACAGTTGTGAGAAAAAAGTCAGAATTGCGAGGAAAAAAAGTCAGAATTCTGACTTTTTATCACGCAATTGCGACTTTATATCTCAGAATTCTGACTTTATAACTTGCAATTGTGAGTTGCGAGAATTCTGAGATAAAAAAATCGCAATTAATCTTTTTTTTTTTTTTTTTGTGGCGGAAACGGGCTTCCATAGTTTTCAGCAAGCCATTTCAGTGCATGTGTCTTTAAATGATAATGAGCTTTGCTCACCCCGCCCATCTGTTCTGTGGGGCGTTTTGACACAACACAAGTGTTGCCTTGACAACAGCTGAAGAAAGAATGGCAGCGGGAGTCTCTGAGGACACATCTGTGCAACCGCATCAATTTGAACCAGAGTCGGACCCGGAACAAGATGACGGCCCCAACGAAGTTCAACAATTAAGGCTCGAACAGGACTTTTCTGAATGGTTGGTTAACGTAATGTCACTTTGATCTATCTTCGTATGTACTGGCAGGGTAGCGTAGTGAGATACGAATGCTATGTGTTTACTGATGTATACGTTAGTTCATTGACAGAGTGATGTTACAACTAATGGTCATGAAACACTTTTTTTTCGGTAAATGTAGGCTTGTCAGTGATGCGTAATGTTATCTATGCAGTGTTAGGTACAACAACGTGAAGTGTGCAAGCGATTTGCAAAGATTAATATAAAGGTTAATAAAACGTTACACTCACTTCTTCTGGAGGTGCAGCAGGAACACGAATAGTTGGTACCGATCCTTTTTCAGGAGTAGCTTCTGAGCAAAACCTGCTTCATACTGACCCTCGTTTATAAAGCAGTCTGGTGAGAAAACATGAAAGCATTGACATTGATTGGGGGGATATATTCCCTTAACAAAAACAAAACTTAGCCACTGCGTCTTCAGCGGTTCGGATTTAGGAACATCAAAATGACTGCTGTGTTCGTTATTACACCCAAGAACAGAACACCACAATAGTTCAGACGCCATTCTGCTCCAGCGTATCAACAATGGCGGACTATGATGACAGCTTGCTCAGGGCGGGTCTGTGTTGAAACACTGCTGTCAATTAATAATCGTGGGAGGGGCGTCCAACCATGTGACGTCACACGGTCAGACGGCTCGATTTGAGACAGGGGAAAACATATAAGGAGATTAAGAAAAAACCACTGGATGGATTTTTATCATTATAGGATGGTTGTGTACAGGCACTGCCAACACACATTTCAGTACAATCAACTTGTAAAAGTGCATGTACCATTATATGACCCCTTTAAGAATCGAATGTTTGCAAACATCCTCAGCCATACCTACATGATCTGACATGCTGCATCACCAACAGTTTGTAATGATCCTTTGTGACAGTTATATTTGCTGTGTGAGCTTCTCCTGTATTGTTTATGCCTCAGTGTATTGGAATCACGAGCTTGGGGGCGAGGAGCACGAGCTCATTTGCATTTAAAGGTACACACACCAAATCAGCACATATTTTTCTCCCATCCAAAAATATACAGTTTAAACATGGTATAATAAAAAATCCATGGGGTAGTTTGAGCTGAAATTTCACAGACATATTCTGGGGACACCAGAGACTTATATTACATCTTTTAAATAGGGGCATAATAGGTCACCTTCAAATGAACGACTACATTAATATCTTAGTTGCAGAGTATCAAAGGAAAGTGTCTTAAAGAAGAAAATTCATGAGGGATTGAAAAATGGCTCTATATTGCAGTAGCCTGTAAAACCTCACACTTTCTGTGTGAGAAATAAGGAGTGAAAAATAACAGCTCGATAGTTCTTGGAAAGGATTGAATGTGAATTTATTTTTATCCACATGCCACATTTTTTTTGGCACTGACCTTATTTGAATATGTCTTTAATAAAATAATAAATTAATTACTTTTTGTTTTGCAGCACCCTTTCTGGTTATAATTAGTCAAATTCTTTTGAGTACACATTTTAGGCTTTTGCAGAACTGTGCAGTGAGTATGTCTGACAGTGAGAGAGAGAGAGATGGGCTGCAGACGCCCATGATGACTCATATTCATGAGTCAATACAACATCATTTTAGTGTGCTGACATTAATTCCTAGTAGAAAACTATGTGTGCTCCGCTGCATTAGACTATTGTGATAGCTAATTGTCTGGACAGTAGTCATAAAAATAAATCGTTTTTACCTGTTATGATAAAATGATAACATTTTAACATTTAGGTTTGACCTTTTGGCAGAGGTATTGTAAAGCAGACAGAGGGGAAATTCATTATTAATGAACTGTGCCTACTGATTGCACCATTTAACTTTACATGCTGCCTGTGTTGTTTTAGCGGCTAATTCACTACATGCCCAATTATGTGAATCATATACAATGGGTTTCAATCAGCTCCCTGCAGTCAGGACACTTGTGGAGTCGGCCATTGTAAGGACTGTCTCAATTGCAAAATCCTTCCAGTGCACTGAAACATTTGCTCCCTAAAAAGTCCCATGCACCATGTAAACCAGGGAGCAACAATGCTCACTATATATTCCCTTAATGGAAATTGCAAAACATAAATTATGCGAGCCAACTCAGTACATATAACAACACACGATAGATGTTTTGAAAATATTAACGTCTCGGTTACGTATGTAACCCTCGTTCCCTGAAGGAGGGAACGGAGACGTACGTCAGTAGTGACCGACGAATTGGGATATCGCTAGAGAGCCCTATCAGCTTCGAGTGAACTAAAACAAGCCAATGGAATTGGCGTGCGATATTTGCATAATGCGCACCGCCTCCGACAGGTGTATATAAATAGGAAGCAGATGCAGTCGCACTCTGTTTTTCGCTGAGGAGACAACTGGTGTCCGCACAACAGCGAGGGTACAGAAACTGTGGCGACGGGACGTACGTCTCCGTTCCCTCCTTCAGGGAACGAGGGTTACATACGTAACCGAGACGTTCCCTTTCAGTCGGTCACGTTCGACGTACGTCAGTAGTGACCGACGAATTGGGATCCCAAATAAAGCGCCACAGTTACGAAACCCCTTCCAGAGCCCAGTGCAAGCTCTAGCCACCCGTCGCACCAATTGGACGGTTAAGGGGGCGAGCTTACGCCGAGAGAGTCTACTGCTGTTCCGACATACCCACTAAGTAAACTAGACTACACTGGGGAAGCGAACCCGTAGGGGACGCTGCGGAGGCCACTACCTACCCAATGGGGGAGGAGTTTACGTGGAGAATACACATATGGACTGGCCCGGGGGGCAGTACGCATATGGAGTCCCTGGGATGGCTCCACCTGGGTAGGGGGAGACTCATCTGACAGGTGACAGCAGAGCTGGCTCTGCTAAGGGAAAGACACGGGCTCGCCGTAGGGAGTTTAAACCCGTGGACAATTACACATATGGGACCGCTCACGTAGAGGAGTCACGACATATGGAACCCAGCCAACAGACATCCGCCCGGGGGGCGGGAATGGCATTGCAAGCCGACACTTAGAGCGGGTTCAACGCGTCTACCGGCTAGTGGAAGCGAGTACACGGGAAGATACCGGCTCTACACGTAGGCTATAAAACCTAGCGAACGTGTTAGGTGTCGCCCAGCCCGCAGCTCTACAGATATCTGTCAGCGAGGCGCCCTGAGCCAGCGCCCAGGAAGAGGCCACTCCTCTGGTGGAGTGGGCTCTCAACCCAAGCGGGCAAGGCACGCCTTGGGAATCGTACGCCAAGGCAATGGCATCCACTATCCAGTGGGCCATCCTCTGCTTGGAGACAGCCTTTCCCTTCTGCTGGCCTCCGTAACAGACGAAGAGCTGATCTGAGGTCCTGAAGCTTCGCGTTCTGTCCACGTACACACGCAGAGCGCGGACAGGACAGAGCAAAGCTAGGGCTGGGTCTGCCTCCTCCGAAGGCAGCGCTTGCAGGTTCACTACCTGATCTCTGAAGGGAGTGGTAGGAACCTTGGGCACATATCCAGGCCGGGGTCTCAGGATGACGTGAGAATCACCGGGCCCGAATTCTAGGCACGCTTCGTCGACCGAAAATGCATGCAGATCCCCTACCCTCTTAAGGGAAGCCAATGCAACCAGAAGAACCGTTTTAAGAGACATTAGTTTCAGGTTGACTGATTGCAAGGCTCAAAGGGATGACCCCGGAGAGCTGTGAGAACCAGGGTCAGATCCCAAGAGGGTACGGAGGAAGGGCGAGGATTCAGTCTCCTTGCCCCCCTCAGGAACCTGACGATCAGATCGTGTTTCCCCAGGGACTTACCCTCAACTGCGTGGTGATGTGCAGCGATAGCGGCAACATACACCTTCAGGGTGGAGGGAGACAGCCTTCGCTCCAGCCCTTCTTGCAGGAAGGAAAGCACGGATCTGACCGAGCATAATCGGGGGTCCTCTCGGCGAGAGGCGCACCATTCAACGAATAGGTTCCACTTCAGCGCATAGAGGCTCCGAGTAGAGGGAGCTCTAGCGGAAGTGATGGTGTCTACGACCGCTTGCGGGAGATCACTCAGAACCTCCGCATCCCGTCCAGGGACCACACGTGGAGGTTCCACAGGTCGGGATGCGGGTGCCATAGGGTGCCCCGTCTCTGAGTCAGGAGGTCCTTCCTCAGAGGAATCGGCCAGGGAGGGGCTGTCGCGAGGAGTGTGAGGTCCGAGAACCAGGTCCGAGTGGGCCAGTACGGCGCCACTAACAAGACCTGCTCCCCGTCCTCCCTGACCTTGCACAAGAGTTGTGCGAGAAGGCTCACTGGGGGAAACGCATATTTGCGCAGACCCTGGGGCCAGCTGTGTGCCAGGGCATCCGTGCCGAGCGTGCCGCCGGTCAGGGAATAGAACCACTGGCAGTGGGCAGTTTCTGGGGAGGCAAACAGGTCTACCTGGGCCTCGCCGAAATGCTGCCAAATCAGCTGAACCGCCTGGGGGTGGAGCCGCCAAGACAAGAGATCCTCTGCCCGGGGGAGAGTTGCTCTTGTCCCAGTTGACCCGAAGCCCCAACCGGCTGAGGTGAGCTAAAACCATATCCCTGTGTTCGCACAACTGCGCTCGCGAGCTGGCCAGGATGAACCAGTCGTCGAGGTAGTTGAGAATACGAACGCCTTGTTCCTTGAGGGGAACAATGGCCGCCTCCGCAACCTTCGTGAAGACGCGGGGCGACAGGGCCAGCCCGAAGGGTAGGACTTTGTACTGATATGCTCGACCCTCGAACACAAACCGTAGAAAGGGTCTGTGGCGAGACAGAATCGCGACATGAAAGTACGTGTCCTTCAGGTCGATCGGTGCAAACCAATCCCGGGGACGGACGCATTTGAAAACTGAGTGTGGTCAGACTCTGCGAGGCAGCAGTGCGTATGGGAGACGGCGCACGGGGCGCGGCCTGCACCATCACACTGCCACCTGCTGGCGATGTGAGGGGGGGCTGCGCGTGACAAGGCAGGGCCTCGCACGCTGACAGCCGCAAGCAGAGTACGGGGACTTGACTCGGACGGCATGGGAGCGGCCCGGAGTGTGGTCAGACTCTGCGAGGTAGCAGTGTGAATGGGAGACGGCACATGGGGTGCGGCCTGAACCACCACACTGGAACCTGCTGGTGAAGTGAGAGAGGGCTGAGAGTGGCAAGGGGGGGCCTTGCACACTACCAGCCACACCCTCTTGGGACCTGGAGGATCAGATAACAGTTCTATTCGTGGGTACCGCTGGACTCCGGAGAGCCAGCGGCGGAACAGACCAGAAATCTCCACCCGGCCCTCCTCCGGGGAAAGAACTGTTTACTTCAGCTTCAGGTCACCATATCCCCAGGACCGCCTCCTGCTAACCAACTGGGTTGGCTGCAGGGAGAGCGGGCTGGGTTTTAGGCCAGCTTGTGAGATGAGCACATCGAGAAAGCGTACTTGACGATGACACATCCCAGCAAGACTAGCCAGGGGTGTTTCCGGACCACCATGGTGGACATTGTCTGGCCAGAGGCCTGCGCTATGACCTGCATCATGCGTAGCTCAACCCTGACTCAGAACTACCCACATGCAATGAGCGCTTTGGCCTACCACGGACTTGCCGGGGGCCAAGACCCATGCAGGGCAGAGGTGGTGTGCCCGTAGCACTGCGACCCCACCCTAAAGGGTAGTGAGAGAGAAAAAACTTGTAATGCAGATTATGGCCCCCTTGGCGTTCCATATTTAACACCAAAGAGGCTACAAAACTGCCAAGTTTTTCCATGCACGTCCGGGCACAGGGGGCGGGGCAAGGCGAGTGCGCGTCACACAACGCCCCCAGGGGCCCGGGAAAGCATGGTTGTCAAGTCTGAATCTGATTCAGCATGAGCACATCACGACTGTGGGACGCTCAGCTTCATCTTCATTTTCAGAGCCCAACAATACTCTCTCCAATGTAGCAGTCGACATCTGATCCTCTGCTGGAGCTCCGACTAAGACGCTAGGTCCCTCATGAGAAGGACCAGCAATCCAAGCAGAAGCTACCAGCCATGTTGGACAGTGAACGTGGCCGTCCAACTGGACGACACACGGCGCACTGGGCGCCGACGTGGCCATGTTTTATTAAACATGAACCACCCACGGACATAGTCACAACATGTTTGTGATGCACTAGAGGAGTAGGGGGGGGCCACGGAGAATGGCTCGGCGGGTATAGCCCCACTGTGATCCTCTGGTCACCCAGGCTTATTAACCAAAGTAGTATTTTTCTTATTCAGAAAAATAAACTAGATCGGGGAATAAGTGAGGGGACTCCACCTCATTAAAGGCGCTCGAGTCTCGACCGTGCATCTAGAGCGCCAGACAACGCGCAGGGTTGCCATGGCAACGTGCGCTGTCAGCCGGCAGCTCAACGGCACACGGCGCGCTGAACGCTCAAGCCCTTACGAGAAAGGCGAGACAAACAACGCGCCGACGTGGGCATATTCTCATAAGAGAATATGAACCACCCACAAACACAGTCTCAGCACGCTAAGCAGACATGAGAGAAAGTGATTGTGGCCGTCAGTGAGGATAGGAAACGACTGCCTCCAGAAACGCACAGACAGAATGACGTCTTGAAAAAGACGCAGTGTCTGTCTGTGAAGCTCTTTTAGAAGGGGAAGAGTCAGCTCTCTCGTGCTGAAGCACACAGGGAGTGACGCGATGTGTTCAGGTACACCACTCCCCGAACACACCGGGAGGAACCAGCCCAAATCGCAACAGACAACTGCGTTTTATATGGGAATTCAGTTGCTGTTAAAACAGCAGTTGAGAGCTTAAGCTCAGGCTCCCCGGGAAGCTCGCGACCTCGCTGTTGTGCCTTAACACCAACACAAACAGACACTGAATCTCCAAGGCTGTTTAGTTTCACTCTTGTGAAGTCTGAAGCTGGACACCAACTGTTGGCTCCGAAGCGAAAGACAGAGTGCGATTGCATCTGCTTCCTATTTATATACACCTGTCGGAGGCGGTGCGCATTATGCAAATATCGCACGCCAATTCCATTGGCTTGTTTTAGTTCACTCGAAGCTGATAGGGCTCTCTAGCGATATCCCAATTCGTCGGTCACTACTGACGTACGTCGAACGTGACCGACTGAAAGGGAACCATTGTTTAATTATATTTCAGTATAAACACACATTGTTGGACAGGTACAAGCTAACATTTTTAATTAATTTACAGCTAAATGTTTACAGCTAAAAAAATGTCAGAAAAATATCGGTTCTGCTGTTGTTCATTATGTTGCACTATGCTAATGCATAATTGAATATGTGGGAAAAGACCTGTGAAAAATCAATACAGAAACGTTCTTCATATTAAAATGCTACATTGGGCTGTATTTTTATGGACTTTTTTATACTTTAGAGTTTTGTGAATATAGTGGAATATATACTGCAATGAGCCTAATTTACACATAAATGAGGCGTGTTTACTCAAACAAAATGGACACTTTTCAAAGATATATTTTGCATTTAAACTCATGTTTTTTTCCTGATGTGTGATATATTAATTTTTTATGGGCTTTTTCGGGCTTTATCAGATAAAACAGTGGAAAACAGGAGGCACCCCGAATGGACTCTCATGAGCACAGCAGCAATGCACAATTTCCTAAATTTGCAGTATATTTTCATTGACATGGGAAACCTTCAGCTTCCATTTACCTAAATTTTTTCCACTTAAATTGTGACTATAAAATGTCAACAGCATTTTTCATTTATAAAGTCACCACAGGGGTTAGACTCAAAGCACCATAATGAAGTCTCAGGTATTGTGAATTTGAATGTGAATTAAAACATGTCAATTTGCCACTGTTTCATGCCAGTTACAAATCAAACCCAGACCCTTTCTGTCCACTGCCAGCAACCAAAATAGCCTCATCCTCAGAAAATAGCCCTCTTTCATTTCACTCCCCTTTGTTTCTCATGGCAGTGCAAGAGCCTATTTTCAAATCTATAATTTCTCAGGGCAATTTGCGATGTGCATTAATGCAGCACGTACTGTCGACGCACTTTGATTAGTGTTGGGGTTTTTTGCAGCTCCTTTCACAGTGGTGTGATTAGACACACGAGGGATGAAGTACTTCTGTTCTATCTGCTCTAATTCCCTCTCTCCTTCATGCATGCTTTTGAAGGGTCCTTTGAGACCCCGGGGCCACAATAGAATCATAAACATTTCTCCTTTGGTAGTGTGGGCTTATGTGTGCGCTTGTGTAGCCCAGGGTATAATGGAAAGAAATGGAAGATGGAGTTAACATGCTGATGTCAGGAGGCTTGGGGTCTTGACTGCTCTGTGATATGGTCGGTGATATAGTCGGTAATTGGTATTTCTCTCAGGTGTATGAAGCAGCAGGAGGTCAGCTGTCTTTGCTTTCAGAGAAAGTGGCCCTCAGATGACCCAGAGGCTAAATGAGCTTTTGAACATTCGGTACATGTGTGCCGGTAATGAGGTGGGAATCTGCAGTGAACTAGGTCAAGATGTCCATTGCTTATGGATTGTTATTATAATTCAAGTTTTGTGTTTTATGATCTGTGTCTAAGTTTGTTAAAAAAAGTTTTCATATCCCAGATTCAGTGTTTATTTTTGTTTTTTAGTTACAGTTTTGTTTTGTTTTTTAAGAGAATATATTTAGTCAATATTTTGTTATGTTATACATTTTCAGGCAATTTTACTCTGAATTTTAGTTGACGAAAAATACTGTTTAGTTTAAAGAGCAAAATTATATATTCAATATTCTATATACTGAATATTCAAACATTTTATAACATCTATCAAAAAACAACATGCAAGTTGTAAGAAAACTGGAGAAAACAATTGTTAGAGCAATGTTATTTCCATCATATTTTTGTCAACAGTAGAAATTGAAATCATTTTTTGTCCGGTCTACGTTATTGTCATATATGTCATGTGACTAATCGCTCTGGAGGAAAATGATGACATGATGACATCATAACATGATGACAACATTGATTGGCTTAAATTATTGAGAGAGAAAAAAAAAATCAAGCACTGCCAAAACATGCCAAACTGTTTGTTAAAGGGTTAATTTGCCCAAAATGAAATGTCAAGTACCTTCGTAAGACCTTTGTTCATTTTCAGAACACAAGTTAAGATATTTTTGATGAAATCCAAGGGTATCTGAACCACACATAGACAGCAACATCACTGCACATTTTGAGGTCCAGAAAGGTATTAAAGACATTGTTAAAGGTGCTAAAGAGGTTCTTTTTGTCAACTGAGTTTTTGAAATGAGCGCATGGGTAAGAACAACCCCCTCCTTCCCAGCTCATTTAGAGGGAATGCCTCCCAAAACTCGTGCACGAGTACACGAGTGTTTACCACCGGCATTCGCTGTGTTATTAAGCCGGGCACACTAGTCGTTAA
The DNA here is from genome assembly GCF_018812025.1 of Megalobrama amblycephala. Classification (NCBI taxonomy): domain Eukaryota; kingdom Metazoa; phylum Chordata; class Actinopteri; order Cypriniformes; family Xenocyprididae; genus Megalobrama; species Megalobrama amblycephala. The sequence continues at coordinate 35,221,112 of NC_063067.1, read as the reverse complement.
CTAGCTAAAACATTCTGACTGTGCTCAACATACAGCGATTGTTTTCTGCTCCTGAAACAGATTTATATACTTTCACATGGAATTTGAACACCGACTGTAATCGCAGACTGAAATCAACTGGCTCTGACTGGATGCGTTTGAGCGCGATCAGTCATAAGTATCAATTTACATTCATAATCGGCCTTACAATCGTTAAGTGTGTGCGTGACTTAAAGCCGCGCACACACTTAGTGGATTCATTATGTCGGACTCACCGCAGGTGACTCATAATCTGCAGTTGTTACTCCTGTCTCCTGACAAAAACATTGCATGCGGCGCCTGTGGAGTGTGGAAAGTTACTGGAGCGCGCAGCCGCGCGTCTCTCACATGGATCGTGATGGCAGTGATTGACAAGCCAGAGGGCCAATCCGCGCACGTCTCTCACAAGGAACGTAATGGCAGTGATTGACAAGCCAGAGGGCCAATCTGCGCACGTCTCTCACAAGGAACGTAATGGCAGTGATTGACAAGCCAGAGGGCCAATCGTTTACGCGATGATCGCGTAAACGATTGGCTGATGTTTTTAAGGCCCTACCTCGTGCACAGATGATGTATATTAATATTATTACTTTCAGTGCACCTAATAAATAGTCTTTTATCATTTAGTAAAGACAATTTCAAGTAATATTGCAAAAATGTATAAAACAAAACATCCTCTTTAGCACCTTTAATATAGTCCATATAGTGACTACAGTGGTTTAACCGGCCAATAATGAATTGGTGTTCGGACGTAAACACGGAAGCCTGCACTGCTTTCTCTACTTCAATTATGACAACAGTTCAATTTGTTAATTGTTTTGTTTTTGCGCACAAAAGTATTCTCATTACTTGATAGCAATAAGGTTGAACCACTGCAGTCACGTTGACTATTTTAACAATATTTTTAACTACCTTTCTGGACCTCAAAAGGTGCAATAACGATGCTGCCTATGTGTGGTTCAGATACCCTCGTATTTCATCTGTGTTCTGAAGATGAACGAAGGTCTTACAGGTTTGGAACAACATGAGGGTGAGTAATTATTTATAATTTTATTTTTGGGTGAACTAACCCTTTAAACAATGAAAGAAGAGGGTATGTTTGGAAAACCTGTTTGAAAATAGTCATTATTTAAGGCAACTTTGTTTGGTGAAAAAAAAATTAAGACTAGTTCTCCCTCTAATTTTTTTTATTTTTTTTTCTGTCTGTCCCTTTTTTAACTTCACAAGTTTTTTCCCAGGTGCTCTTCTCAACAGTGCAATAATAAGTGATATCTCTGGAGAATAAGCTGGAATTCTTGGAATCCTTCTTTAACACTCATCTTTAAATCATAGAGCCCAACTCCTCCTGTCGCCTCCAATCTCGTATGTCCACCTGACTGGACACTAGCTCATCCATCTGCCTCCGCTGCATCCCACTGATCATTCATCACTGTTTTACTTTCACACCTCTAAGCTTTAAAGAGATAGAGAGCTGAGGAGATGGAGAGATAGGTGGTGATAAAACTAAAAATCCCCCCAACATAATCTTGTACAGGGCCTCAGATTTTTTTTTATTTTTTTATTGTATTTATTTATTTATTTTCTGCTGGCGGGGTTTATTGGGCCCCTCACATCACAGGTTCAATACTGTCAAACATTTTTTTTTTCTTTTGTCTGAAAATATGTTCTTTATGTGGAAACATCTAACTAATTTTATTCAATTAAGTAGCCTATTATTATTTTATTATTATAATTATTAAATAATACTAAATCAACCTAAAAAAAAGTCATTCTAAGATTCAGTAAAACTGAGGTTCATGTTTTAGATGCATTTTCTCTAAATTAATAAACCAATTGCTTAATGCCCTATTAGATTCAATCACTTGCAAGTCGCCTAAAACAATAATGATACAGGTAAATTTAGTAAATTTTTGAGTGGTTGTCCCCCACTTCCTCTGACGTTGGCCCGGGTGTGATCCCAGCGAGACATGTCACCCATGATGGTGTGTTGCATATTTGCTGCTTTCATGCTGTTATAACTGATGACCATGGCATTTGATAACATTTTGTCTCTGCAGATAAAAAGCTGAAAATCAGACCAAATCACATCATCATCATTGAGCATGTGTGGATGTTTGTAAATAATCGAACAAATCCTTTTTTTCCCATTGAGTTTATGGTTTCTCAGTTCTTTATGTTATAGCAACTATGTTTTAGGGCCATGTGGATTTGCCATGGTGTTAAGAACTGCTTACAGGTTTAATAAATAGTTTGTCTTGTCTGTTAGGAGGGAGATGAAGAGGATATACAGTATTTGCTATTCAGCAGTGTACACAGGAAAACAAATGAAGTGTAGCGAACATTTTTTTTTTTTTAAATTACTTACCAGTGAACAAAGCCAAGGCTGAGTGAGACTCATGTCTGCTCATATTTTTCATCTCAGCAGTGGTAAGATTTTTCTTTTTAATTTCCCTTTTCAGTTTTATCAGTCAAATACACATACTGTTCATTCTAGTATCAGTTTGAGATGTCACTGGAAAGTAGACTTGAGATTCAGTTAATTTGAATCCAAATATTTGCTTATGTTTAAATTATTGTTTCATTATTCAAGGACTTTGGCAACAACATAGACATACTTTATTTCTTTTGTACTTTTTTTTTTTACACTTAAGAAATTGTGTTTGGGTATAAATTAATAACAAAACGTGCAAAAATTGTGAAGATGTTTGGTTGTTCTGACTATATTCCAAAGGGACATGACCCGAGCCGTGTGGAGCAGAATATAGATGTGGTGGTTCTAGAGAATACAACTGATCTCTGAACATCATTAATAAGAGTTTTGAAGAGAACTCTCACATGCAGCTCCAACATCCTGCAACTCCTTCCGCTGTAACGTCTGAAAGTAAAATGTCTTTTTTGGTCTCATTGGTGTCACTGTACAGTATTCTGCTGAAGGAGAATATGTTGAGGACACTGGACGAATTACAGGCATGAGGACACTCATGGGGACGTTCATTTGAAGGCATGTGCCAACCAACTGCCAGGTGTCTTCATTGACAATATTCCTGCTGTCAAAAATGACTTTAATTCATTATTTTTTTGTTGTTGCAATAAATAAATAAATTAAATTAAATTGATTTTTTTTTTTTAATCCTTAAATCTTGACAAATTAACTGGAGAAGCAACACTGCATGAGTTTTTATGTTTTCATCTTATCCTATCTTGAATATGACTGATTTTTGACTCATTCTGTACTGACAGATTTTTACTTTTTTAACAGACAAAATATAGTTTTCTCTGAAAAGTCTTTAGTAAACTTGCTTCTCAAGTTAATTTATCTGGATTCAAGGATTGTTAGATAACCAGAAAAAAGTCACCCTAACTTCATGCTAAAAAAAGAATAGCAGTGCCTTTTCTTTCTCCACAAAAGGCTTTGCAAGCTAAACAATATCCTGGCCAACTTCAACAACTGGTTTTATCACAGCTTCTTAAGGCAGATGCTTCATTCTGAAATGCAAATTGTAGCAGATTCTGCCAAACACCCAGGACATCTTCTTGATGCAATAAAGATTAGATCATTCCCCCATTCACCCATCACAGACTCTTTTCACTCTAACCATCTGGCAAATAATATCAGAACATCCAATCGAGAACCAGCATATTGTGAAACCACTTCTGGAAGCAAGCCCCAGCTATAGTATACCATCACTGATTAATGCAAAAATATTAAATAAATAAATAAATAAATTATATGGCTATTCAAGTCTGTTCATGTTGAATTTGATCTTTTAGCTCTTAGTGTGAGTGTTTTAGGGTTGGGTCCCATTCTCATAGACATTTTCTGATTTTAAAGGGTTAGTTCACCCAGAAATGAAATTTCTGTCATTAATTACTCTCCCTCATGTCATTCCACACCCGTAAGACCTTCATTCATCTTCAGAACACAAATTGAGATATTTTTGATGAAATCCGAGATGTATTTGAAATCCGAGATGTATATGACTTGTCCATAGACAGCAATATAATCAACACTTTCAAGGTCCAGAAAGGTACTAACAGAGGTGTCAAGTAACGAAGTACAAATACTTCATTACCTTAACTAAGCAGAAATTTCAGGTATCTATACTTTACTGGATGATGCGAAAACTTAAGACTGGAGTAATTATTTTTAAGTCGACTTTTTACTTCTACTCCTTACATTTTCATGCAATTATCTGTACTTTATACTCCTTACATTTTAAAAATAGCCTCGTTACTCCTATTTCATTTCGGCCTGTTTTCATTCCGGTTTGAAAAAAACAAACAAACAAACAAAAACTATCCAGATAAATCACGACACCCGAGGGCCGTTTCATAAAACAAGATTAGAAAACAAGCCAGGCTTATTTTACTTAGTCAAACTTGTTGTCAGTGAATTCTGTTTCATAAAACAAACTTAAATTAGTTCAAACTCAGTTACTCTGGCAAGTTATACTGGGAAACTAGCCTGGTCTGGAGCAGGCTAACTGTCAGGCTAAGCTGAGCTCCTCTAACACTGACCAATAGGAATGCAATGATATTACAGCTGACTCTCTCACATACAATTATTTGACTTTATTAAGCATTTTTTTTTTTTATTAAAAGGTAAGTATGATGAAACAAAACATTTAAAGAGAAGACATTTCTTAAAAATTAAGTGTTATATAGTCCACTGAATCATTCTCAGACTTAATGCTGACAACAATGGAAGCACTAGAGAACTGTCAGGAGACTTATTTCTCAGCACAAAAGAGGACAATAGTACAAGAGGATTACCAAATCATTGTGTTAAGTGTGAAAATATAGCAAAATTAACACAGAAATTAAAAGTCAATAGACCTGTGACAAGGCCCCTGAAACAATCAGGCCTTCATTTTTAAGCTTTCATTAAGTGATGGGTGATTTTTTGCTAGACAAAGAGCAGGAGAAATACCAAATGAGTGTTCCAGAGCCAGCAAAAGCTATGAAAAGAATGACAGAGTAAGATGCAGCCTGCGGAAGTGACATTTACGGTTGTTGTCCACACTGGAACTATACTGTAGTCAAAGCACAATAAAGTCAGCTAGCCTTTTCCAAGGCCCATTTTTAATCTATACTCTGGTCTTATACAGTGGCATGAAAAAGTATGTGAACCCCTTGCAGAATCTGTGAAAATGAGAATTATTTTAATAAAATAAGAGGGATAATACAAAAATGCATGTTATTTTTTGTTTAGTACTGTCCTGAGTAGGATATTTTACATAAAAGATGTTTGCATTTAGTTCACAAGACAAAAAAAAATAGCTGAATTTATTAAAATGGCCCCATTCAAAAGTATGTGAAAATTGATTCTCAATACTGTGTGTGGTTACCTGATGATCCACGACTGTTTGTTTGTTTTGTGATGGTTGTTCATGAGTCTCTTGTTTGTTCTGAGCAGTTAAACTGAGCTCTGTTCTTCAGAAAAATCCTCCAGCTCCTGCAGATTCATCGGTTTTCCAGCATCTTCTGCATATTTGAACCCTTTTCAGCAGTGACTGCAGGATTTTGAGATCGTCTTTTCACACTGAGGACAACTGAGGGACTCAAACTCAACTATTAAAAAAGGTTCAAACATTCACTGATGCTCCAGAAGGAAACACAACGCATTAAGAGTCGGGGGGTGAAAACCCCTTTTTGCAATGAACTAGTCATCATATCTTCCGCTCCATGAAACACGTTAATGCTCAGTAGTAAACATATATGGTGCTTTAATGTATTTGCATTGTACTAAAATGTACTAACATTGTACTAACATTTTAATATAACATTATAGTCATTAGGTCTGTCACGATATTAGATTTTTCACACCACGGTTATTGTGGCCAAAAAATATCACAATATTGATATATCGCGATATTTATAGAATCCTTTGGGGAAATTTATCAGTCTAAATAATTTTTACTTTGTTTATTTCGTTTTTCTCTTTTAGGGTTGCTGCACATTTTTTAAAGTCAAATTTAAGACCTTTTAAGACCTGAAGAAATAAAAATTAATACTAGCATAGTAACCTTTACATTATGGCTGTTACCAGTCAAATTAAATCATTATCAACAAAATCCATCTTTGCAATACAGAGTAGTGATGGGAAGTTCGGATCATTTTACCGACTCTGACTTTTGAGTCTCATTCAGCAAAATGAACGAATCTTTTTTTGAGTCATTTCGTTCATTTTAGCAAAATGTAATTAAAATGTTATGTGTTACTTCCCCAACACGTATACTACATATGCAAACGTTGATCACACTACAAACAATACAAAACTACAATGCTATAAGATTCGGAAATTATTAATTCATTCTTTACCTGGGTCTTCAGTTTATGACAAGCTGATTAAGCTCACCTCACCTCTTGTCTGACAAGTCTTCGGGTTTAAGTCATTTCTTAATCACGTGACAGACCCATACGCTAAACCAATGCATACTGAGCCGGAAAGAGAATTGATTAGTTCATTTCATGAGTCTTTCGGGTTTTGAGTCGTTCCTTAATCACGTGACAGACCCATACGCTATTTCTGACATTTCTGTCACTATGATTTTGTTACTGTTTCTTGAGGATCTGTGGTGTGTTATTATTTTATAAATAAATAAAGCCCTTTTATAAATAAAATATTGATTAATTTATCTTTTTGACTGTCTATCTGTAAATAAACACTAGGCTATATAATAATATAATAATCCAAGCCTACAATACAAAGTATTTATAGCCTAGTTTGTTCATTTTTACTCCAATTTTGAGTTTGTTGGTATAATAATTGCTTTTCCTAGGCAGACTTGACATATTGGTCTAATATATGTATAAGAAGATTGCTCAAAAAGGACATAATGACATGAATTAAAAGAAAATAACATTTTGAATTTTAATTATTAATGTTAGTTTAAAACATTAAGGTTATGATAACTTCAGCTTAACAGTTGTAACCCAAACTGAAATAAAACTGGAGAGTTAAAGTTATTTACTTAGAATTATAATGTGCTTGGGTCACACAGCCTGACTGTATTGACTGCATTGGTTTAGCGTATGGGTCTGTCACGTGATTAAGGAACGACTCAAAAACCCGAAAGACTCACGAAAAGAACTAATCAATTCTCTTTCCGCCTCAGGCTGCATTGACTGAAACAGGTGAACTACTACTAGCAGTACAGAACCTATAGAATATTGCGCATGCGCGACTGAACGAATCACCCCGCGAGACGACTCGTTCTTCCCGAGTCACATTAAAGATTCATTCAAAATGAACGAATCGTTCAAGAACGACACATCACTAATACAGAGATGACACAGAAAGAGAAGTGGCATTAATATATTTACACAGAATTTACAATTTGTCTACATAAATTTTATTCAATATTTAAATATTTAAATAAATTTTTCTAATTTTAACTTTTTAATTAAAATGTCCCTTAAATATGAAACTAAACTAAACTGCCAGTAGGTGGCAGCAAGTCACTGTCTTAATGAGTGAGTGAGTCAATGCAAAATGACTGATTCATTCAGGAGCGAAGCTCGGATTCATTCGTTCTAAACGTGGATTCAGTCAGAATAACAAAAACATTTCTGTTGCACGGGGGCTCTGTTCTGCTGTTCATCATTTTGAAATTTTCTTTGGCGAAATAAAGGGAAAAAAACAATATTAACAATACTGTGTCTAAAATGTAACTCACATTGTTCATTTAACAAGTTAAATGAACATTGCATTTGTGCTGATTTGGGGAAAACGGCACTTTTGCTCGTGTGATATTGTAAAACAACTACATCTTATAATATGATATAATGACAAAAAATTGTCGGGGCAAAAACTGCCTGTGTATCTTGAATTTTGAGGGCAAATAACTGCATGCATAGCTACATCAGGCTGAAGAAGACGAGTAAAGAAAACGAGGTACTTATTAAAGTAATCACCCTTTATTTAAATATATGAAGTATGAACACAGAAAATCGCTGTTAACAGGTAAATATAACATTTCCCATTCCATGACTAGTAAAATAATCACAACTTACTCTCTGTAAAATGGCGTAATCCACAGGGTGATGGACATGGAGGTGGGTAAGAGGTTGGTGGTGTTGCCACCCTTCGCACTGACTGTAGCTAGGCAAATCCTGCGGATTGGGCTGTCTAAGGAGCCGAAAAACTCCCATACTGTCGAGCTTACAGGTGCTGGTCATATAATTAGAATATCATGAAAAAGTTCATTTTTTAATTGTAAATTATTTAAAAAAATGAAACTTTCATTTATACTTGATTCCCTACATGTAAAGTAAAACATTTCAAAAGTCTTTTTTTAATTTTTTTTTTTTATTTGTTGATTAGAGCGTACACCTAATGAAAGTCCAAAATCCAGTATCTCAAAATATTAGAATATTTACATTTGAGTTTCATTAAATGACCATCCCTACAGTATAAATTCCGGGTATCTTTTGTTCTTTGAAACCACACTAATGGGCAGTGGGAAGACTGCTGACTTGGCAATGGTCCAGGAGACAATCATTGACACCCTCCACAAACAGAGTAAGTCACAGAAGGTCATTACCGAATGTGGTGGCTGTTTACAGAGTGATGTATCAAAGCATATTAAATGCAAAGTTGACTAGAAGGAAGAAATTGGGTAGGCAAAGGTGCACAAGCAACAGGGATGACCACAAGCTTGAGAATACTGTCAAGTAAAGCCGATTCAAACACTTGGGAGAGCTTCACAATGAGTCGAATGAAGCCGGAGTCAGCGCTTCAAGAGTCACCACACTCAGACATCTTCAGGAAAAGGACTACCAAGCCACTTCTGAAACAGAAACAACGTCAGAAGCATCTTACCTGGGCTAAGGAGAAAAAGAACTGGACAGTGAACAGTGGTCGAAAGTCCTCTTTTCAGATAAAAGAAATTTTGCATTTCATGTTGAAATCATGGTCCCAGAGTCTGAAGGAAGATTGGAGAGGCGCAGAATCCAAGCTGCTTGAAGTCTAGTGGGCAGTTTCTGAAGTCAGTAATGATTTGGGGGGGCCATGACATCTGCTGGTGTTGGTCCATTGTGTTTTTGTCACGGTTGTAGATCCGCAGTCTCATTCTGTCGTCTGTGTTTACGTTGTGCTGTCACGTTAATTGTTTCATGTGGGCGTCGCCGCTGATTGTGTGATCAGCGGCAGCTGTTTCCTATCTCTGTCAGCCTATATAACGCCTTGTCTTTCGTTTCATGTTTGTCAGATCGTTGCTTGGAGTCTCCGGTTTATGTCCTGTTGTTTCTTCGTGTGTGCTTCCGTTGGATTAAGAGTCTTCGTGTTCATGTTCCAGTTGTTGTTCTTCATTGGATTCTTCATGTCTTCACTCACTACCACGGACCCCAGCACGATCATCTAGCACTTGGACTTTCTGACACTTCCGTCTTCACTTCAGGCCCATCAAAGTCCCTGTGTCGCCGTCTCCCTGCTGCTGGTTACCTGTTGCTTTTGTTTACCTGGTGTGAAGCTCAATAAATGAGATTTTCTGACTTGCGATTGCATCTATCCTTATTTCACGTAACAGTTTTATCAAGTGCAAAGTCAATGCAGCCATCTTCTAGGAGATTTTGGAGCACTTTATGCTTCCATCTGCTGACAAGCTTTATGGAGATGCTGATTTCCTTTTCCAGCAGGACTTTAGCACCTGCCCACAGTGCAAAAACCACTTCCAAGTGGTTTGCTGACCATGATATTACTGTGTTTTGTTGGCCAGCCAACATGCCTGACCCCTGAATCTATGGGATATTTTCAAGAGAAAGATGAGAAACAGTCGATCCAACAATATACAGATGATCTGAAGGCTCAATAGTGCCTCAGCAGTGCCACAGGCTGATCACTTCCATGCCACACTTCACTGATGCTGTAATTTGTGCTAGGAGCAAGTCATTTGCTGTAATATGTGCTGCCGACCAAGTATTGAGTGTACAAATGAACATACTTTAAAGAACTTGAACTTTTCTGTTTTGAAAATCCATTTTTTGATTGATCTTAGGAAATATTCTAATATTTTGAGATACTGGATTTTGGACTTTCATGAGCTGTACACTCTAATCATCAAAATTTAAAAAAAAAAAAAAAAAACTTTTGAAATGTTTTACTTTACATGTAGGGAATCTAGAATATATGAAAGTTTCATTTTTAAAAATAATTTGGACTTAAAAATTAACTTTCACGATATTCTAATTATATGACCAGCACCTGTATTTACTTTTTTCAGGTGTGGACAGAGCCTCTCACTCTTACGTTTGGAATAGCTGCGCGCTGCGTCGTCTTCTTGTTTGACAGATGTCAGCGTTAAGGTGCAATACTGCCACCTGAGAGCTCAACCAGGTACTGGCGCTGGAGTATTTACATGTCAGGATATCTTAAGCATCCTATTCATTTTAAATATTGTGGTTATCGTCAATACCGGTATAAAGTCACACCCTAAATTAACACGATATCAATATTTCATGCTTTGAATATCACGGTTATTGTCAATACCGGTATATTGCGACACCCCTAATAGTCATTATGGCCTTTAGAAATTTTTTTTTTTGAAGAGGTGGGGTAGTGCACAATAGGCCCCTGTGGTGCGGTTTAAGCTTTTGTCCTTAATGGCATTTTTTTTCCCTGCATTACTTTTACTTTTATACTTTAAGTAGTTTTGAAACCAGTACTTTTACACTTTTACTTGAGTAAAAAGCTTGAGTTGATACTTCAACTTCTACAGAAGTATTTTTAAACCCTAGTATCTATACTTCTGCTTGAGTAATGAATGTGAATACTTTTGACACCAGTGGGTACTAAAGACATTGAGTGCATTTACATGCACGTTCTTAAGCCGGTTATGCTTAATAAGACGACAATGAACGTGGTCATGTAAACGCAGTAACCCATTTTCTTTTATCGGACTAAGGTCATAAACGGTTTAAGAATAAACCGGTCGGAACAGGTAGTTTTTTGCTGCTTACACCGAATTCGCATGGAAAGTAAACGCATTAACCTGCTTTCTGTCGGCTTATTGAAGTGCGCATGTGTGATACGTGACAGAAATGCATCTTTAGTGCAGATTTAAACGCATCCAGACAGAGCGAGCATTTTGCGGAAAAGGATTAAGGAAATATCACAAATGCAGACTCTTTCAAGACCCAGAAATTTGTAAAAATGTGTTCTCATCTCTTGTGCAGCAGAAGTAGAAGTGGTTCAGTCAAAACGCTGCATCTGTAACTGCATGAGAGAATAATTTGCTGTAAGTTTCCTGCTGACATGTTGCAAGCTGTATTTAACATCTTAACTGACATATGGAATACATATGGAGTCAGATGCGCAAATGATTATTTTTTGACGTCACTACAGGGAAATAACCCAATTTATTAATAAAGTCGTGTAAACGTGGTTTACTTGCGTTGTCAGGTTACTGGTTTGCATGTAAACGGGAAAGGCTGGTGCAGCAAATTAGCTCAAAATAAATATGAATAATTAATCATAACTAGTTATAATTAATTATTAATATTTTAATCAGTTAATAAAATTAACTTAATGTAATAAAATTAATATTACAATCAATTAACCTGTTGTTCAATGAACACACAGTGTTAATTGTTTATTAATCCTAAGAAATGTTCATTTCCAGGTTATGGGAAATAACAATCTTATTCTACTAAAAGCCTGTAGTCAGGACCGACATGAAAAGGGACTCCCGTGTATGAGCGCAAAACACAGACAACCTTACGTGTGACATGAACAAGACTTTATTAACTAGACTAAACACTTAAACTACTCTAACATTCACACACATACATGCATACAGTTTACCAAGAGAGAGAGGGCTAAATCAGAGTACAGGAAGCAAGAGGTTACAGCATTGTTGTACATTTCAGCAGATCAACAGCCTTGAGGAAACCATCAGTTTAGTTTTAACAGGCCCTTCTTTCAAAGGGTGTAAGGATACTCAATGTATCCGATAATGAGACTAAGTTTGAAACTTGCATGTCTCTCCAAGTTGAATTAAAACTGTCCTGATGCAATTTGTGGAGGCTCCCGTTGAATCTTTGCTGATATTGTCTTGATGAAAGAGAACCAGTTGGATTCAGAGGATCTTTGGTGAATGGAAGGTCTAGGCCGAGGCCTGGCACAAGCTTGGGGTTCCTTAGAAGCTTCTAGCTTCTTACAGCATCATCTTGACGTCAGCACTTGTCAGTAAAAGAAAAGAAGAGGAGGACGAGCAGGAAGAGAGGGGGTTCCTTGTGATCAGTGAATATAAGGGGTGAAGATGTCACACCCTCTTGAGGTGTCTGAGCCAATAAGGAGTTCCCCTTTCAGAGGGAAGTTTTACGAGTCTTTGTTCTGTAGCAAGATATTAGCATAAGACACTGGATTGGATGAATGAGAGGATAACCTTCTAGCTTCCTATAATTCTAACATGTCACAGAGTTAGTAACATGTAACATAAATTACCAAATAGGAAATTAAAGTTGGAGTCCGTAGATACCAAACATGCTGCCAATGTGATCTCAGTTAACTATACATTTGCAACTATGGAACATTAATACCAAAATAGTTCAAAAGAGAGAATTAATACATAGAATAAAGCCTATAAAAGGAAAGTCATGAGATGGGAAAATTGGATACATGTTTATACATTTCCCAAGTGGTTATATAGAGAATACATAGGATTAAGAGAGTTTATTTGTCCTTCTCAGGAAGAATGAGTCACTAGTCTCTCCAGAATTCTTCTGGATCATAAAAGTACCATATAACTGTAACAGGACACCTAGGTTGGCCTGTGTGCTAGCAACATTGGGATGCTGGTTACAGTTTTAGGGGGATGAGTTCAGAGAACTTTGATAGTGAGAGTGAGTTTATGGGTAATTCATTAAATACAATGAATAATTGTGTGGCTGATTGGTCCAGACGTTACATCCCCCCTTTCGGTCGTTGTTGTTCTTTCTATGGACAACAGCGAGCGACGTTGAAGGTGTAGAAAGATCAGACACACCACTGGCACACAAGGCTGGAAGGCTACCTCTGTGCTTGGCTGGGGGAGGTTCTTCTGCTGACTCCATGCGGTGAAGTGAGATGTTTCTCCTGCAGTCGTTCTGTTTGCTGCAGGTAAGAGAGTCTTAGTTCTCTTTTCTTCTGTGTCTCTATTCTGTCAGGGTCCTTGTGTCTGTCCCGAGCCTCCATCTCTAGCTGGTCTATGTGGCTTTTAGCATGCATCAGCTCCTTGTGAGTCTCTGTGATCTGGAGTTTGAGGTTGTTCACCTCCTGTTTCAAAACAGTGAGGATGTGGGCCAGGAAGAAGTTGACTTCAGTCAGATCATTGTGACCATACCTCTGGTTTGAGTCATCTGCCTTTACTTCTCTTCCATCTTTGTCCAGTTGCTTTGGCTCTGGTGCTATAATGGATCAGCAGCACTGGTTAGGAGGGTGTTCCTCACGACACCTAACCAGTCCTTTTGGTCTGCCATCTGGGCAGTTAGGCTGAGCATCTGCAACATTTAGGCACGCTTGTGGTGAGAGTAAGGGCAAGAGACTACTGCAAGATCAAACAGAATTTAGGGCTAAAGGCACAGTGAGCAGCCAGGTGTATAAAATACAGCTAGGTTTAACAAATGACTTAAGATGGTTCTTGTGGTCAAATTATTTCTTAGTATTTCTTACTGATGGCTCACGACAGGCTTGACCTCTGAACAAATGGAAAAGAGAAAGAGAGAGGAAGAGGAGAGCTTTCCTATTAGATTGTGCTTATTAGTGGTGCTCAAAACTATGCCATAGCAATCATTCAGATTCCTTTGTAACTGGCTCATAAAATTGAAGCAACTGTTGTAAATAAACAAAATCAAGAAGGAGAGTATGTCTAGTTGCTTGTGGTTATATTGGGAAATTAAACCACACAAGACTAAAAAGGAAGATGTAAATAAATCACAAAGATGAAAGAAATAATACTAGTAAAAATTAATAGCTGACTGCTATTGTAATTAAAATCAATAAAAAGATTTAAAGAAGTGACTAAAACAGCAGAATGGGTTTAGATCAGTTCACACTGCATACACACAAGCTGTAGTTAAAGGCTTCACGTAAATGATGCTAACCGCTTACTGTAGAAGCTATTAGTTAGCTTAGCCTGAGCGGAAGGGCTGCTAGGTGGGGTTAGCTTAGCCACCTAGCCTGGTTTGTTTACACCATGGCGTCACAAGGTGACGAGTTAGCACTTCCTGTGACAAGTCGTTGTCATGGGAACCAATGCACACCACAGCAATTCAAACTAGTTACGTACAGAGTTAAAATGTGACGCTTATACTTTCAGATTTTCAAAAACTTGATATTACATTCAGTAAAATGCAAATATTTTGGAATTTGCAAATTTTACTCATGTAAACCTTTCTCTCTACTTTAAACAACGTCTTGTACTTGTTTAAAGAATAATTACACAGTTTGCTGTAAGTCAAAGCTTGTTTAAGCATATATAGTTAAGTCCGTCTTGTGCATGAATACTGATATTCCTTTCAGCGAGTGAAACACAGTTTTGGTCAAAAGGTAGCTATGCTTGTAGATGCAGCCAAAGTTTAGATGAATGACATCAATCTTAACTATAAAAGGGGAGCATTACCCAAATCTACATTTATATAACACTGTACTGAGATTCATTCATCAGAAACAGGTTAAGCAATACTGCAATTGGTATTTCTCCAACCAAAGCAGAATAATCAATTCTGGTACAGTTTACATGCCGCTGAGCTGAGATTCCTTCGTCAACACAGGTTTACGCTCTAATACTGAGATTAGGATTTCTTCGCTAAAATCAGATTAACTTTACACTGATACCATTTGAACATATGCTAAAATGTGTCAAGAGTAGACTCTTTCAGTTACAGTAGAGATATCAATTCAAGCTATCACTTTTTCAGCATCTAACAAGCCAGCAATTAGTGACCAAAATGCGCATTGTCTGTCATATTCTGACTGGAATTATCAAATGCACACTTTTAAGTTGACAGTGGTTTAAGCTCATAACCTTTGTTTATTCATGCCCCAAATTCTCCACCATTTAAATGTAGCGATGTACAGTTATTAATCAATTTATGGATGACATATGAATATCATAATTCAGAAAGCTTTATGACGTTCATATATCGACCCAACGGGGAATTAAACATATATGGTGAATTAACTACAACGAATTATAATCAATCACATATATTATTAGTTCTGGTTTAATTATTATGTGGAAAACTATCAGTTCGTCCACCGAAACGGAAAATTATCCACAGATTATCACGACAGAAATGTTATTCTCGGGCCGGGAGACTAACTTTCTATCATAGCCTCCAAATATAGAGCAAGGATATTAGAATCAGAACGTTAAAGTGACTCGGTTGTTGCTAAAATGAGCAAGTGAACAAAAAAGCATGGATATAATGAGTTTAATATACGAAACGGGTAATACACAGGTTATACGGCTAAATGGACACAAGTAAATACAAATACATACAAAGTAGAAGGAAAGGCAGAAACGAAAGAGATGATCAAAGCAGGTCAAATTGCAACAGTTCACCTTTAAGAGCCAGCAAGGAAACTCAGTATTTAAAATCGTAAAAACGTTATACTTGCATAGGTTAGTCAGGGTGCTTGGAGTTTCGGAGCGCTCGGTTTGATAGTTGCTTCTTCTTCCGGAGGTTGTTTCGGCGAAGTTTCAAACGAAGGTTTAACTGTTGTAATATGACCGGAAAATAAAGAAGAGAGTCCGTCTTGACGGCAGGAACTCGTGCAGAAAACTTGTGCCTCGAAAATACGTGTGTCATGGTATTTTAAGGACAACAGGCCAGAACGCCTTCTTGATAACGTCCTCCAATGATAGCGTTGCAATTTGGCGGTTTTCCACATCCCTTTGTCCTATCCAACGAGTTAATTTATGGTATGTTGAATCAGTGCATTTTCTTCATAGTATTATTAAACATTGAACGATGCATTTGACAGAAATGTAACGTACATGAGTGAATAGCTCGGATTCACAGCTTTACGGAGAGATCAAACTCGACAGGTGTCTCTCGTCATATAAAGAAGATACACTTTCTACTCTAATACTATCGTTTAACATGAAAACTAACCTACTACAGTCAATTCTACGATTCTACATTAGCAACACATACATGCAACAAGCACCATAGTGGCAGATACATTCATATTTGCAGGTATAATATTTGTGTATACAGTCTTTATGTAGGGCTTTGTATGTGTGTGTGTGTGTGTGTGTGTGTGTCTGTGGGTGCGTGCGTGTATTTTCTTTTTATGACCGTTTGGAATTCGGCCCTGTCTCCTCGAAACCTGATCCGTGGTGTTCGCATCTCCTTTGAAGTCACAGAGGATAGTTTTGGGACTTATCGAAATAGTCATAAAAAGAGTCTCGTGATCCATTAGTGTCTGCCGGGCCGGATGAGATGTAAGATTTACAAACCGAAGTTCCGTGAATTGGGACTTAAACACAGTTTATGGTGGGACCTGCTCATCTTTGAGACTGTGCAGACCCTACACTGGTTATTTCAATAAGCTGATATTTGTGAGTTATCAGCTTACTGATGTGCATGTAAACGTGCTCATTGTTAAAACAGTCATGTGACTGCAGTGGTTCAAACTTGATGTTATGACGAGACAAGAATAATTTTTGTGTGCAAAAAAAAAAAAAAAAAATAACAACTTTACTCAACAATCTCTTCACTTCACTGTCATTATCTTACATAGGTGACGCAGTAAGGACAGTGAAGCTTTTTACGTCCAAATGCCAGCTCAGTATTGGCCAAAGCTGGTCACGTGATCTTCGCGAAGCCTGCGTGTGATGCTGACACAGGAGCCATCCAATAATGAGTCGCCGTTCTGACGATGAACCTGGAAGCGCTGGACATAAACAACTATGAGAATGACACAGAAGAGAGGAAATTGTTGAATAAAGTCGTTATTTTTGTTTTGCTTTTGCGCACAAAAAGTATTCTCGTCTCTTCATAACATTAAAGTTGAACCACTGTAGTCACATAGATTGCTGTCTATGGACGAGTCATATACCTCTCGGATTTCATCAAAAATATCTTAATTTGTGTTCTGAAGATGAACAAAGGTCTTACGGGTGTGGATCGAAATGAGGAATCAAAATCATTTTTGGGTGAACTAACTCTTTAAAATGCCTCCATTATTACTACAACAGGAGTAATAATAACAGTAACTGTCTCACTCTCAACAGCATCTTCAAATACAGAGTTTACTAGTAAAGGCTTGATCAAGACCCTGTGAATGATATATGAATGTTGATTATCTGAGTGTTTACAGATGATCTCTATTGTTCTTCATTAAGAATACTTAATACAATCACATTTGCCCTGATGGCATCTTCAACTTTAAGCAGGAAAATACACAGCCTAAATGAGCCTGCTGAGCTTTGTCAGCAATAACTGCAATGACTTAATAGTTGGAGAACGACGCATGTACAGAGAGGAAAACAACTGTTCACATGTCAAGCATTAAATACTGTAGTTGCAATTAAGATACAACTGCGTACACAACTGTGGTCATATTGTCTCATGAGTTTCAGTCTGCTGCATCATGCATGGCTTTGTAAACAGTAACTGGATTTCAAATGGCCCTTATCTTCAGAGTAAAGCATTGCAATTTATTTATTTATTTTTTTTAATTTTCCCCAGTTTCTTTTACATTGAACTTATATTGTTTATATTTGATGACATTTCATAACTACCAGAGTCTGGGTCACAATGCCACCACAGCACTGCTGCACATTAACAAAAGGGAGAAGGTTAATATATGCAGGTCAATACAAAAGGCATGTCCCTAGAAATGTATAACGGATTCCAGATTTATTCCAACAGCAGAATAAATATTTATGGAATAAATTACTCTAGAATGATCTGCTATATCTGTTATTGTAATGGATCCACTGGTAGCAAGTGACAATTATTGTAACATTCTGTTTCTTGTTTTGAAAGGCAGTTATTCTGATTAGTCTTGAATTATGGTTGAAATTTTCTTTTAGAGTCAAAACTTGTGCTCAATGTAATTTCCAGTGAAATTCTGTAATTCAGTAATTTAGTATAAATTACCCTTAACTACTTTTTTTCCTTCAAACTTGTATCTGTAACAGGTGGTGGCTGTACGAATAAAAGAACCAACTACAAAAGAAACTACAGCTGGTCCAAAACGCAGCAGCTAGAGTTCTTATTAGAACCAGGAAGTATGACCATATTAGCCCAGTTCTGTCAACACTGCATTGACTCCCTGTTAAACATGGTATAGATTTTAAAATCTTGCTACTTACCTATAAAGC